>NW_024037290.1:0-68129 GCF_015832195.1 Motacilla alba alba | reverse complement strand
TTTCGTGGAAATCCAGCCGGCAGCCTGCCCCTGAGGAACAAGGGCCGACCTGACACTGACAAAGGCTTCTGCCCAGGGAAACAAAACCCACCACCCCACGTTCCACATCTCAGTTTGCAGAGCTCCGTGGGCACTCTCAAAGCAGCCCGAGTTGGCCCAGGTGGCAGCTTGTCCCTGGGCGGCATCTTGATATTTGTGGAAATCCTGCAGGCAGACGGCCCCTAAGGGCCGTGGGCCTACCTGGAACAGACAAAGGCTTGTGCCCAGGTAAACAAAATTCGCCAACACACGTTCATGGTCTCAGTTTGCAGAGCTCCATGGGTACTCTAAAATCAGCGTGAGTTGCCACAGGTGGCAGCTTGTCCCTGGGCGGCATCTTGATATTCGTCGAAATCCGGCAGGCCGACGGCCCCTAAGGACTGAGAGCCTACCTGGTACTGACAAAGGCTTCTGCCCAGGAAAAAAAAAACCCACCACCCCACGTTCCGGGTCTCAGTTTGCAGAGCTCCGTGGGCACTCTCAAAGCAGCCTGAGTTGGCACAGGTGGCAGCTTGTCCCTGGGCGGCATCTTGATATTGGCGGAAATCCAGCAGGCAGACGGCCCCTAAGGACTGAGGGCCTACCTGATACTGACACAGCTTCTGCCCCGGAATACAAAACTCACCAGCCCACGTTCCTGGTCTCAGTTGGCAGAGCTCTTTAGGCACTCTGCAAGCAGCCTGACTTGGCACTGGTGGCAGCCTGTCCCTTGGTGGCAACTTGAAATTCGTGGAAATCTAGCAACCAGCTAGCCGCAGTGGGCTGGTGTTGTGCGGCTTGCTTCTTCACCTCCTGCAAGCTGCCGGCTCTCCGTCTAGCGAAAGCGAAAGAGCCGCTACTTCGCGCACTGCTGCTTGTGCCGGTGGCGGTGCGCTCCGGAGCGCTGCTTCGGGCGAAAGACGCCGGCCAGCGGCACTTCGCTCCGGACAGCCCCGTACCTCCGTCTTCTGCCTCTCTCGTCGTCTGCATCCTAGCCAAAAGCTTCTCCATGACTTCTCGCCGAGAGAGAAAGTGTGCCAGCACTGCAAACATCTTCCGATCTTGCTTGACGAGTTCACCCAGTTCTTTGCATCTCGCAGCGCAAAGAGACCCGCAAGAGTTTCCACGGAGCGTTGCAGGAGCACTAGCAAGATGCATTGCAAAGTTGTCCAAAAACTTCTTCCATTCGCATGCTAACGTGATTTTCATAGGCATACGAGTGGCAATCCACCATCCCGCAGCAGTAAGAGAGCTGCGCCCACAATGCTGCTGTTGTGCGGCTTGCTTCTTCACCTCCTGCAAGCTGCCGGCTCTCCGTCTAGCGAAAGCGAAAGAGCCGCTACTTCGCGCACTGCTGCTTGTGCCGGTGGCGGTGCGCTCCGGAGCGCTGCTTCGGGCGAAAGACGCCGGCCAGCGGCACTTCGCTCCGGACAGCCCCGTACCTCCGTCTTCTGCCTCTCTCGTCGTCTGCATTCTAGCCAAAAGCTTCTCCATGACTTCTCGCCGAGAGAGAAAGTGTGCCAGCACTGCAAACATCTTCCGATCTTGTTTGACGAGTTCACCCAGTTCTTTGCATCTCGCAGAGCAAAGAGACCCGCAAGAGTTTCCACGGAGCGTTGCAGGAGCACTAGCAAGATGCATTGCAAAGTTGTCCAAAAACTTCTTCCATTCGCATGCTAACGTGATTTTCAAAGGCATACGAGTGGCAATCCACCATCCCGCAGCAGTAAGAGAGCTGCGCCCACAATGCTGCTGTTGTGCGGCTTGCTTCTTCACCTCCTGCAAGCTGCCGGCTCTCCGTCTAGCGAAAGCGAAAGAGCCGCTACTTCGCGCACTGCTGCTTGTGCCGGTGGCGGTGCGCTCCGGAGCGCTGCTTCGGGCGAAAGACGCCGGCCAGCGGCACTTCGCTCCGGACAGCTCCGTACCTCCTTCTTCTGCCTCTCTCGTCGTCTGCATCCTAGCCAAAAGCTTCTCCATGACTTCTCGCCGAGAGAGAAAGTGTGCCAGCTCTGCAAACATCTTCCGATCTTGCTTGACGAGTTCACCCAGTTCTTTGCATCTCGCAGCGCAAAGAGACCCGCAAGAGTTTCCACGGAGCGTTGCAGGAGCACTAGCAAGATGCATTGCAAAGTTGTCCAAAAACTTCTTCCATTCGCATGCTAACGTGATTTTCATAGGCATACGAGTGGCAAACCACCATCCCGCAGCAGTTCGAGAGCTGCGCCCACAAGGCTGCTGTTGTGCAGCTTGCTTCTTCACCTCCTGCAAGCTGCCGGCTCTCCGTCTAGCGAAAGCGAAAGAGCCGCTACTTCGCGCACTGCTGCTTGTGCCGGTGGCGGTGCGCTCCGGAGCGCTGCTTCGGGCGAAAGACGCCGGCCAGCGGCACTTCGCTCCGGATAGCCCCGTACCTCCGTCTTCTGCCTCTCTCGTCGTCTGCATCCTAGCCAAAAGCTTCTCCATGACTTCTCGCCGAGAGAGAAAATGTGCCAGCACTGCAAACATCTTCCGATCTTGCTTGACGAGTTCACCCAGTTCTTTGCATCTCGCAGCGCAAAGAGACCCGCAAGAGTTTCCACGGAGCGTTGCAGGAGCACTAGCAAGATGCATTGCAAAGTTGTCCAAAAACTTCTTCCATTCGCATGCTAACGTGATTTTCAAAGGCATACGAGTGGCAATCCACCATCCCGCAGCAGTAAGAGAGCTGCGCCCACAATGCTGCTGTTGTGCGGCTTGCTTCTTCACCTCCTGCAAGCTGCCGGCTCTCCGTCTAGCGAAAGCGAAAGAGCCGCTACTTCGCGCACTGCTGCTTGTGCCGGTGGCGGTGCGCTCCGGAGCGCTGCTTCGGGCGAAAGACGCCGGCCAGCGGCACTTCGCTCCGGATAGCCCCGTACCTCCGTCTTCTGCCTCTCTCGTCGTCTGCATCCTAGCCAAAAGCTTCTCCATGACTTCTCGCCGAGAGAGAAAGTGTGCCAGCACTGCAAACATCTACCGATCTTGCTTGACGAGTTCACCCAGTTCTTTGCATCTCGCAGCGCAAAGAGACCCGCAAGAGTTTCCACGGAGCGTTGCAGGAGCACTAGCAAGATGCATTGCAAAGTTGTCCAAAAACTTCTTCTATTCGCATGCTAACGTGATTTTCAAAGGCATACGAGTGGCAATCCACCATCCCGCAGCAGTAAGAGAGCTGCGCCCACAATGCTGCTGTTGTGCGGCTTGCTTCTTCACCTCCTGCAAGCTGCCGGCTCTCCGTCTACCGAAGGCGAAAGAGCCGCTTCTTCGCGCACTGCTGCTTGTGATGGTCTCGGTGCGCCCCCGTGTGGTGCTTCGGGCGAAAGACGCCGGCCAGCGGCACTTCGCTCCGGACAGCCCCGTACCTCCGTCTTCTGCCTCTCTCGTCGTCTGCATCCAAGCCAAAAGCTTCTCCATGACTTTTCGCCGACAGAAATTGGGTGCCAGCACAGCAAACGTCTCCCAGTCTTGGCCCTGATTTTTGTCGTGGCTGCGCATTGTTGAAGCATTTATCTTTTTAATAAAGCGGCGAATTTATTTCGAGATGGCTATGATCTCTTCATACTTATCCTTGTGCGGTCAAGACACAGCAACAATACATTCTTGAGAAAGGAAAACATCTCGAGAGATATTCCAGTCCATCGGTGTGGCGCAGCTGCTGAAAAAGGGCAAAGCTGAAGAACCTTGCTCATCTTAATTTCTGTGCATCTCGCAGCATGCGAAGCATGAGGCAGCCGAGCACCGCGCTTTTGTGCGCTCTTAATGGAATTGCAAAAAATCCCACAGCTTTTCATCCACAAGCACAGTCAGCTGCATTCGCTTTTGCTTCTTGAAAAACTCACCGCTCTCCTTATATCGGTGTAGATCTTGATCTCTGGTTCCTGGGACTTTACCCAAGTGTTTGCTGTTTTGTACTTTCTTCTTTGGCAGTCAGGAACTTGTATATATAATCTGGTACATGTTTCTTGGAAAACATTTCCTGTCTAAAAATGATACATAGCTGCAATTTACCCGACTGTATATAACTACTCTTTTACTGTATAAAAAAGTGTATTAGAATGATACACCACCTGAATTTCAATGATTGAAAAAAGCGTCTTACTTCTTTTTCCTATTCTCTGTATTTCCTTCTCTTTGTTATGTTTCTTTGGCTATTATGTGCGTGCCCAATGGTTTTTCTGTTCCTGTTGTGGGACAGCAAATGTTCAGGCTCTTCTAATTTTGTCACTAATTAAATAATCCATCTTCCCCGCCGGAAAGATGCGGGATGTGTCTCATTTTCACTGCTCCTGTTTTGTTTCCTTATTCTTTTGAATGGCTCCCTGTCTTCCTACTCACACTCTGAGTAACGAATTTCTAATTTTCTTTCCTATCTGCCTTTATCAATTTTTCTCTGACTTGGATGCTATTGAATTAAGCCATGCCAAGTTGAAGAATTGCATCAAGAAGAGTGCTCAATGAAAAAAAAAAACATTTAGTTTTGGGGTTCTATCACAGAAGAGTTCAAAGACTCTTCCCATGTGAAGAATATCTGATGAATATCTTAAAAACTATCATCTCTGTGTAAGTATTTTGCATCCAGTTCTTGCTCTAGTCCTTGCTTTGGCAAATTTGACACAAGTGAGGCATTGTGTGTTTTGCAGCTTCTAGGGAGATGGTTCCAGGTCTTGAGAAAGTCGTGGGCTTTGTCTCATCTTTAGACATCTGAAAATCACCTAGGCATCCCAAAGACTCATTAGAAATACAAATACCTGCAGGGAACCGGAGGTGAGCTTCATCTTACCATGTGTCTTGAACAGGGTGTTCTATGTGTGAAAGAGATTCTAGTCAGAATTCTGCTCAGTACAGTCCATCAAGTTGAGAGAATTGATCATTTTAATCTGGGCTTTATATCCACAGAGGCTGAAGGTGTCTCCATGCTCCAGTGCCTATCAGTCTTCTCAAATATTTCAATCCATGAGTTGAATTCTAGAAGCAAAAACTTTTCTCCAGGTGACCTTTACCAAGAGACTCAATGTTAGGTGGAATCAAACAACTCCTTTTTTATCCATTTTATCGAAAGTGATCTTAAAGATTCAATCCATATGCTTAGGTGAGAGAAATCCTACCATTGGCAGATGGCATGTATTGGCCAGTATTGACAGCAGAAAGAAGCAAAAAAGCATGCCAAAAAATGCTGAATGCAGTAAGCAGACCATCAAGCAAACCGGTGGAAAAATAGTTGCTTTGTATGTAAGATGAATCGGAGAGATACATATGGAGTTCTTCATGATGTTTTTCATTGACATTTAAAATAGGAAAGAGGTTAAAACTATGATGGAAGGGATTAATTGCTTGATGTTAGAGTATTTCTTTAGAGAGACATAACAAGTGAATACATGTTTAACCAGTTATCGGCTTCCCATCAGCAATGGGTGCACTTTAATTGCCTTTAAAAGCTGTAATGAAATACTTTTTAAAGCAATTTTTCCCCTTATTTTTGCAAGAGCTTTTTTCTGTTATTTTTGAAAAATAGGAAAAATTTCCAGTAAAGGATCAACGGGCTGCTCTGTCATTTAATATTAGAAAACACTTATGGTATACTTTCTAGAAGAAAAAGTACCTAAAAAAAGGAGTATTCCCATTATGCTTGTAAAACGATCTTCCAACCATAAGAAAATCAAAAATTATACTATTTCAAGGATCTCACACTCCTAGAACACATTCATTTACCACACTCATAATTTATCAAACACAGCTTGTAATTAGACCTCTAAGAGTCAAACAGAGCGTTGTATCCACAGGCACTGTGAGAGCAGCCTGAGGTGGCACAGGTGGCAGGTTGTACGTGAGCTAGATCTTGATCAATGCGGCATTACAGCAGCCAACCGGGGCCTGCACGCAAGGCCCATCCAAAAAATGTGGTGAGCTTTTTCCCAGGGAAACCAAACTCACCACCTCACCTTCCTGGTCTCAGGCCCCAAATGGCCACAAAAGTACTGTGCGGGCAACAGCCCAGGAAAAAAAACTCAACACCTCACCATCTAGGTCTCAGTTTGCAGAGCTCTGTGGGCACTGTGCAAGCACCCAACGTTGGCACAGCTATCAGCCTTTAATTGGATGGCATCCTGATTAATACAGAAATCGAGCAGGCACCAAGCATCAACGTGCTTAGGGACACCTAGGTATTGTGCATTATACTGCCCAAGGAGAAAAAAAACCCACCACCCCAAGGTCTTAGTCTCAGTTTGCAGAGTTCCGTGGGCACTCTCAAAGCAGCCAGAGCTAGCACAGGTGGCAGCTTGTCCCTGAGAGGCATCTTGATATTTGTGGATATCCAGGAGGCAACAGGCCCCTTAAGGCCGAGGGCCTACCTGGTACTGACAAAGGCTTCTTCCCAGAAAAACAAAGCTCACCATCCCACGTTGCTGGTCTCAGTCTGTAGAGCTCCATGGGCACTCTCAAAGCAGCCCGAGTTGGCACAGGTGGCAGCTTGACCCGGGACGGCACCGTGATATTCGGGCAAATCCAGCGGGGAGCCGGCCGCTAAGGGTGGAGGGCCGACCTAGTACAGAGATAGTCTTCTACCCAGCAAAACAAGACACACTACCCGACGTTCCAGGCCACAGTTTGAAGAGCTCCATGGGCACTCTCAAAGCAGCCCGAGTTGGCACAGGTGGCAGCTTGTCCCTGGGCGGCATCTTGTTATTCGGGGAAATCCAGCCTGCAACCGGACCCATAGGGCCGAAGGCCTACCTGGTACTGACAAAGGCTTCTGCCGGGAAAACAAAACTCAGAACCCCACGGTCCCGGTCTCAGTTTGCAGAGCTCCATGGGCACTCTCAAAGCAGCCCGAGTTGGCACAGGTGGCAGAATATCCCTGGGCGGCATCCTGATATTCGTGGAAATCCAGCAGGCAGCCAGCCATGAAGGGCCGAGGGCCTACCTGGTACTGACAAAGGCTTCTGCCGAGGAAAAAAAAAAACTCACCATCCCACGCTCCTGGTTTCTGTTTGTAGAGCACCATGGGTACTCTCAAAGCAGCCCAAGTTGGCACAGGTGGCAGCTTGTTCCTGGGCGGCATCTAGATATGCGTGGAAATCCAGCAGGCAGACTGCCTCTAAGGGCCGAGGTCCTACTTGGTACTGACAAAGGGTTCTGCCCAAAAAAAAAAACCCGAAACCCCACATACTTTGGCTCAGTTTGAAGAGATCCGTGGGCACTCTCAAAGCAGCGTGAGTTGGCACAGGTGGCAGCTTGTCCCTGGGCAGCATCTTGATATTCGTGGAAGTCTTGCTGCCAGCCTGCCCCTAAGGGCTGAGGGCCTACCTGGTACTTACAATGGCTTCTGCCCGGGGAAACATAACCCATAACCCCATGTACCCTGTCTCAGTTTTTAGAGCTCCGTGGGCACCCTCAAAGCAGCCCGAGCTGGCACAGGTGGCAGCTTGTCCCTGGGCAGCATCTTGATATTCGTGGAAATTCAGCAGGCAGCCTGCCCCTAAGGAACAAGGGCCTACCTGGTACTGAGAGAGGCTTCTGCCCGAGAAAACAAAACCCACAACCCTAGGTTATGGTCTCAGTTTGCAGAGCTCCGTGGGCACCCTCAAAGCAGCGCGCGTTGGCCCAAGTGGCAGCTTGTCCCTGGGCAGCATCTTGATATTCGTGGAAATCCAGCAGGCAGACGGCCCTGAAGTTCCGAGAGCCTGCCTGGTACTACAAATGCTTCTGCCCGGGGAAACAAAACTCACCAAGGCAAGTTCCTGGTCTAACTTTGCAGAGCTCCATGGGCACTCTCAAAGCAGCCCGAGTTGGCACAGGTGGCAGCTTGTCCCTGGGTGGCATCTTGATATTCGTGGAAATCCAGCAGGCAGACTGCCTCTAAGGGCTGAGGGCCTACTTCGTACTGACAAAGGCTTCTGCCCTGGAAAACAAAACCCATAACCCCACATACTTTCTCTCAGTTTGAAGAGCTCCGTGGGCACTCTCAAAGCAGCCCGAGTTGGCACAAGTGGCAGCTTGTCCCTGGGCAGCATTTTGATATTCGTGGAAATCCAGCCGGCAGCCTGCCCCTGAGGAACAAGGGCCGACCTGACACTGACAAAGGCTTCTGCCCAGGGAAACAAAACCCACCACCCCACGTTCCACATCTCAGTTTGCAGAGCTCCGTGGGCACTCTCAAAGCAGCCCGAGTTGGCACAGGTGGCAGCTTGTCCCTGGGCGGCATCTTGATATTTGTGGAAATCCTGCAGGCAGACGGCCCCTAAGGGCCGTGGGCCTACCTGGAACAGACAAAGGCTTGTGCCCAGGTAAACAAAATTCGCCAACACACGTTCATGGTCTCAGTTTGCAGAGCTCCATGGGTACTCTAAAATCAGCGTGAGTTGCCACAGGTGGCAGCTTGTCCCTGGGCGGCATCTTGATATTCGTCGAAATCCGGCAGGCCGACGGCCCCTAAGGACTGAGAGCCTACCTGGTACTGACAAAGGCTTCTGCCCAGGAAAAAAAAACCCACCACCCCACGTTCCGGGTCTCAGTTTGCAGAGCTCCGTGGGCACTCTCAAAGCAGCCTGAGTTGGCACAGGTGGCAGCTTGTCCCTGGGCGGCATCTTGATATTGGCGGAAATCCAGCAGGCAGACGGCCCCTAAGGACTGAGGGCCTACCTGATACTGACACAGCTTCTGCCCCGGAATACAAAACTCACCAGCCCACGTTCCTGGTCTCAGTTGGCAGAGCTCTTTAGGCACTCTGCAAGCAGCCTGACTTGGCACTGGTGGCAGCCTGTCCCTTGGTGGCAACTTGAAATTCGTGGAAATCTAGCAACCAGCTAGCCGCAGTGGGCTGGTGTTGTGCGGCTTGCTTCTTCACCTCCTGCAAGCTGCCGGCTCTCCGTCTAGCGAAAGCGAAAGAGCCGCTACTTCGCGCACTGCTGCTTGTGCCGGTGGCGGTGCGCTCCGGAGCGCTGCTTCGGGCGAAAGACGCCGACCAGCGGCACTTCGCTCCGGACAGCCCCGTACCTCCGTCTTCTGCCTCTCTCGTCGTCTGCATCCTAGCCAAAAGCTTCTCCATGACTTCTCGCCGAGAGAGAAAGTGTGCCAGCACTGCAAACATCTTCCGATCTTGCTTGACGAGTTCACCCAGTTCTTTGCATCTCGCAGCGCAAAGAGACCCGCAAGAGTTTCCACGGAGCGTTGCAGGAGCACTAGCAAGATGCATTGCAAAGTTGTCCAAAAACTTCTTCCATTCGCATGCTAACGTGATTTTCATAGGCATACGAGTGGCAATCCACCATCCCGCAGCAGTAAGAGAGCTGCGCCCACAATGCTGCTGTTGTGCGGCTTGCTTCTTCACCTCCTGCAAGCTGCCGGCTCTCCGTCTAGCGAAAGCGAAAGAGCCGCTACTTCGCGCACTGCTGCTTGTGCCGGTGGCGGTGCGCTCCGGAGCGCTGCTTCGGGCGAAAGACGCCGGCCAGCGGCACTTCGCTCCGGACAGCCCCGTACCTCCGTCTTCTGCCTCTCTCGTCGTCTGCATTCTAGCCAAAAGCTTCTCCATGACTTCTCGCCGAGAGAGAAAGTGTGCCAGCACTGCAAACATCTTCCGATCTTGTTTGACGAGTTCACCCAGTTCTTTGCATCTCGCAGAGCAAAGAGACCCGCAAGAGTTTCCACGGAGCGTTGCAGGAGCACTAGCAAGATGCATTGCAAAGTTGTCCAAAAACTTCTTCCATTCGCATGCTAACGTGATTTTCAAAGGCATACGAGTGGCAATCCACCATCCCGCAGCAGTTCGAGAGCTGCGCCCACAATGCTGCTGTTGTGCGGCTTGCTTCTTCACCTCCTGCAAGCTGCTGGCTCTCCGTCTAGCGAAAGCGAAAGAGCCGCTACTTCGCGCACTGCTGCTTGTGCCGGTGGCGGTGCGCTCCGGAGCGCTGCTTCGGGCGAAAGACGCCGGCCAGCGGCACTTCGCTCCGGACAGCTCCGTACCTCCTTCTTCTGCCTCTCTCGTCGTCTGCATCCTAGCCAAAAGCTTCTCCATGACTTCTCGCCGAGAGAGAAAGTGTGCCAGCTCTGCAAACATCTTCCGATCTTGCTTGACGAGTTCACCCAGTTCTTTGCATCTCGCAGCGCAAAGAGACCCGCAAGAGTTTCCACGGAGCGTTGCAGGAGCACTAGCAAGATGCATTGCAAAGTTGCCAAAAAACTTCTTCCATTCGCATGCTAACGTGATTTTCATAGGCATACGAGTGGCAAACCACCATCCCGCAGCAGTTCGAGAGCTGCGCCCACAAGGCTGGTGTTGTGCGGCTTGCTTCTTCACCTCCTGCAAGCTGCCGGCTCTCCGTCTAGCGAAAGCGAAAGAGCCGCTACTTCGCGCACTGCTGCTTGTGCCGGTGGCGGTGCGCTCCGGAGCGCTGCTTCGGGCGAAAGACGCCGGCCAGCGGCACTTCGCTCCGGATAGCCCCGTACCTCCGTCTTCTGCCTCTCTCGTCGTCTGCATCCTAGCCAAAAGCTTCTCCATGACTTCTCGCCGAGAGAGAAAGTGTGCCAGCACTGCAAACATCTACCGATCTTGCTTGACGAGTTCACCCAGTTCTTTGCATCTCGCAGCGCAAAGAGACCCGCAAGAGTTTCCACGGAGCGTTGCAGGAGCACTAGCAAGATGCATTGCAAAGTTGTCCAAAAACTTCTTCCATTCGCATGCTAACGTGATTTTCAAAGGCATACGAGTGGCAATCCACCATCCCGCAGCAGTAAGAGAGCTGCGCCCACAATGCTGCTGTTGTGCGGCTTGCTTCTTCACCTCCTGCAAGCTGCCCGCTCTCCGTCTAGCGAAAGCGAAAGAGCCGCTACTTCGCGCACTGCTGCTTGTGCCGGTGGCGGTGCGCTCTGGAGCGCTGCTTCGGGCGATCGACGACCGCGAGCGGCACTTCGCTCCGGACAGCCCCGTACCTCCGTCTTCTGCCTCTCTCGTCGTCTGCATCCTAGCCAAAAGCTTCTCCATGACTTCTCGCCGAGAGAGAAAGTGTGCCAGCACTGCAAACATCTTCCGATCTTGCTTGACGTGCTCACCCAGTTCTTTGCATCTCGCAGCGCAAAGAGACCCGCAAGAGTTTCCACGGAGCGTTGCAGGAGCACTAGCAAGATGCATTGCAAAGTTGCCAAAAAACTTCTTCCATTCGCATGCTAACGTGATTTTCAAAGGCATACGAGTGGCAAACCACCATCCCGCAGCAGTTCGAGAGCTGCGCCCACAATGCTGCTTTTGAGCGGCTTGCTTCTTCACCTCCTGCAAGCTGCCGGCTCTCCGTCTAGCGAAAGCGAAAGAGCCGCTACTTCGCGCACTGCTGCTTGTGCCGGTGGCGGTGCGCTCCGGAGCGCTGCTTCGGGCGAAAGACGCCGGCCAGCGGCACTTCGCTCCGGACAGCCCCGTACCTCCGTCTTCTGCCTCTCTCGTCGTCTGCATCCTAGCCAAAAGCTTCTCCATGACTTCTCGCCGAGAGAGAAAGTGTGCCAGCTCTGCAAACATCTTCCGATCTTGTTTGACGAGTTCACCCAGTTCTTTGCATCTCGCAGCGCAATGAGACCCGCAAGAGTTTCCACGGAGTGTTGCAGGAGCACTAGCAAGATGCATTGCAAAGTTGTCCAAAGACTTCTTCCATTCGCATGCTAACGTGATTTTCAAAGGCATACGAGTGGCAACCCACCATCCCGCAGCAGTAAGAGAGCTGCGCCCACAATGCTGCTGTTGTGCGGCTTGCTTCTTCACCTCCTGCAAGCTGCCGGCTCTCCGTCTAGCGAAGGCGAAAGAGCCGCTTCTTCGCGCACTGCTGCTTGTGCTGGTGGCGGTGCGCTCCGGAGCGCTGCTTCGGGCGAAAGACGCCGGCCAGCGGCACTTCGCTCCGGATAGCCCCGTACCTCCGTCTTCTGCCTCTCTCGTCGTCTGCATCCTAGCCAAAAACTTCTGCATGACTTCTCGCCGAGAGAGAAAGTGTGCCAGCACTGCAAACATCTTCCGATCTTGTTTGACGAGTTCACCCAGTTCTTTGCATCTCGCAGCGCAAAGAGACCCGCAAGAGTTTCCACGGAGCGTTGCAGGAGCACTAGCAAGATGCATTGCAAAGTTGCCAAAAAACTTCTTCCATTCGCATGCTAACGTGATTTTCATAGGCATACGAATGGCAACCCACCATCCCGCAGCATTAAGAGAGCTGCGCCCACAATGCTGCTGTTGTGCGGCTTGCTTCTTCACCTCCTGCAAGCTGCCGGCTCTCCGTCTAGCGAAAGCGAAAGAGCCGCTACTTCGCGCACTGCTGCTTGTGCCGGTGGCGGTGCGCTCCGGCGCGCTGCTTCGGGCGAAAGACGCCGGCCAGCGGCACTTCGCTCCGGATAGCCCCGTACCTCCGTCTTCTGCCTCTCTCGTCGTCTGCATCCTAGCCAAAAGCTTCTCCATGACTTCTCGCCGAGAGAGAAAGTGTGCCAGCACTGCAAACATCTTCCGATCTTGTTTGACGAGTTCACCCAGTTCTTTCCATCTCGCAGAGCAAAGAGACCCGCAAGAGTTTCCACGGAGCGTTGCAGGAGCACTAGCAAGATGCATTGCAAAGTTGTCCAAAAACTTCTTCCATTCGCATGCTAACGTGATTTTCAAAGGCATACGAGTGGCAATCCACCATCCCGCAGCAGTTCGACAGCTGCGCCCACAATGCTGCTGTTGTGCGGCTTGCTTCTTCACCTCCTGCAAGCTGCCGGCTCTCCGTCTAGCGAAGGCGAAAGAGCCGCTACTTCGCGCACTGCTGCTTGTGCCGGTGGCGGTGCGCTCCGGAGCGCTGCTTCGGGCGAAAGACGCCGGCCAGCGGCACTTCGCTCCGGACAGCCCCGTACCTCCGTCTTCTGCCTCTCTCGTCGTCTGCATCCATGCCAAAAGCTTCTCCATGACTTTTCGCCGGCAGAAATTGGGTGCCAGCACAGCAAACGTCTCCCAGTCTTGGCCCTGATTTTTGTCGTGGCTGCGCATTGTTGAAGCATTTATCTTTTTAATAAAGCGGCGAATTTATTTCGAGATGGCTATGATCTCTTCATACTTATCCTTGTGCGGTCAAGACACAGCAACAATACATTCTTGAGAAAGGAAAACATCTCGAGAGATATTCCAGTCCATCGGTGTGGCGCAGCTGCTGAAAAAGGGCAAAGCTGAAGAACCTTGCTCATCTTAATTTCTGTGCATCTCGCAGCATGCGAAGCATGAGGCAGCCGAGCACCGCGCTTTTGTGCGCTCTTAATGGAATTGCAAAAAATCCCACAGCTTTTCATCCACAAGCACAGTCAGCTGCATTCGCTTTTGCTTCTTGAAAAACTCACCGCTCTCCTTATATCGGTGTAGATCTTGATCTCTGGTTCCTGGGACTTTACCCAAGTGTTTGCTGTTTTGTACTTTCTTCTTTGGCAGTCAGGAACTTGTATATATAATCTGGTACATGTTTCTTGGAAAACATTTCCTGTCTAAAAATGATACATAGCTGCAATTTACCCGACTGTATATAACTACTCTTTTACTGTATAAAAAAGTGTATTAGAATGATACACCACCTGAATTTCAATGATTGAAAAAAGCGTCTTACTTCTTTTTCCCATTCTCTGTATTTCCTTCTCTTTGTTATGTTTCTTTGGCTATTATGTGCGTGCCCAATGGTTTTTCTGTTCCTGTTGTGGGACAGCAAATGTTCAGGCTCTTCTAATTTTGTCACTAATTAAATAATCCATCTTCCCCGCCGGAAAGATGCAGGATGTGTCTCATTTTCACTGCTCCTGTTTTGTTTCCTTATTCTTTTGAATGGCTCCCTGTCTTCCTACTCACACTCTGAGTAACAAATTTCTAATTTTCTTTCCTATCTGCCTTTATCAATTTTTCTCTGACTTGGATGCTATTGAATTAAGCCATGCCAAGTTGAAGAATTGCATCAAGAAGAGTGCTCAATGAAAAAAAAAAACATTTAGTTTTGGGGTTCTATCACAGAAGAGTTCAAAGACTCTTCCCATGTGAAGAATATCTGATGAATATCTTAAAAACTATCATCTCTGTGTAAGTATTTTGCATCCAGTTCTTGCTCTAGTCCTTGCTTTGGCAAATTTGACACAAGTGAGGCATTGTGTGTTTTGCAGCTTCTAGGGAGATGGTTCCAGGTCTTGAGAAAGTCGTGGGCTTTGTCTCATCTTTAGACATCTGAAAATCACCTAGGCATCCCAAAGACTCATTAGAAATACAAATACCTGCAGGGAACCGGAGGTGAGCTTCATCTTACCATGTGTCTTGAACAGGGTGTTCTATGTGTGAAAGAGATTCTAGTCAGAATTCTGCTCAGTACAGTCCATCAAGTTGAGAGAATTGATCATTTTAATCTGGGCTTTATATCCACAGAGGCTGAAGGTGTCTCCATGCTCCAGTGCCTATCAGTCTTCTCAAATATTTCAATCCATGAGTTGAATTCTAGAAGCAAAAACTTTTCTCCAGGTGACCTTTACCAAGAGACTCAATGTTAGGTGGAATCAAACAACTCCTTTTTTATCCATTTTATCGAAAGTGATCTTAAAGATTCAATCCATATGCTTAGGTGAGAGAAATCCTACCATTGGCAGATGGCATGTATTGGCCAGTATTGACAGCAGAAAGAAGCAAAAAAGCATGCCAAAAAATGCTGAATGCAGTAAGCAGACCATCAAGCAAACCGGTGGAAAAATAGTTGCTTTGTATGTAAGATGAATCGGAGAGATACATAAGGAGTTCTTCATGATGTTTTTCATTGACATTTAAAATAGGAAAGAGGTTAAAACTATGATGGAAGGGATTAATTGCTTGATGTTAGAGTATTTCTTTAGAGAGACATAACAAGTGAATACATGTTTAACCAGTTATCGGCTTCCCATCAGCAATGGGTGCACTTTAATTGCCTTTAAAAGCTGTAATGAAATACTTTTTAAAGCAATTTTTTCCCCTTATTTTTGCAAGAGCTTTTTTCTGTTATTTTTGAAAAATAGGAAAAATTTCCAGTAAAGGATCAACGGGCTGCTCTGTCATTTAATATTAGAAAACACTTATGGTATACTTTCTAGAAGAAAAAGTACCTAAAAAAAGGAGTATTCCCATTATGCTTGTAAAACGATCTTCCAACCATAAGAAAATCAAAAATTATACTATTTCAAGGATCTCACACTCCTAGAACACATTCATTTACCACACTCATAATTTATCAAACACAGCTTGTAATTAGACCTCTAAGAGTCAAACAGAGCGTTGTATCCACAGGCACTGTGAGAGCAGCCTGAGGTGGCACAGGTGGCAGGTTGTACGTGAGCTAGATCTTGATCAATGCGGCATTACAGCAGCCAACCGGGGCCTGCACGCAAGGCCCATCCAAAAAATGTGGTGAGCTTTTTCCCAGGGAAACCAAACTCACCACCTCACCTTCCTGGTCTCAGGCCCCAAATGGCCACAAAAGTACTGTGCGGGCAACAGCCCAGGAAAAAAAACTCAACACCTCACCGTCTAGGTCTCAGTTTGCAGAGCTCTGTGGGCACTGTGCAAGCACCCAAAGTTGGCACAGCTATCAGCCTTTAATTGGATGGCATCCTGATTAATACAGAAATCGAGCAGGCACCAAGCATCAACGTGCTTAGGGACACCTAGGTATTGTGCATTATACTGCCCAAGGAGAAAAAAACCCACCACCCCAAGGTCTTAGTCTCAGTTTGCAGAGTTCCGTGGGCACTCTCAAAGCAGCCAGAGCTAGCACAGGTGGCAGCTTGTCCCTGAGAGGCATCTTGATATTTGTGGATATCCAGGAGGCAACAGGCCCCTTAGGGCCGAGGGCCTACCTGGTACTGACAAAGGCTTCTTCCCAGAAAAACAAAGCTCACCATCCCACGTTGCTGGTCTCAGTTTGTAGAGCTCCATGGGCACTCTCAAAGCAGCCCGAGTTGGCACAGGTGGCAGCTTGACCCGGGACGGCACCGTGATATTCGGGCAAATCCAGCGGGGAGCCGGCCGCTAAGGGTGGAGGGCCGACCTAGTACAGAGATAGTCTTCTACCCAGCAAAACAAGACACATTACCCGACGTTCCAGGCCACGGTTTGAAGAGCTCCAAGGGCACTCTCAAAGCAGCCCGAGTTGGCACAGGTGGCAGCTTGTCCCTGGGCGGCATCTTGTTATTTGGGGAAATCCAGCCTGCAACCGGACCCATAGGGCCGAAGGCCTACCTGGTACTGACAAAGGCTTCTGCCGGGAAAACAAAACTCAGAACCCCACGGTCCCGGTCTCAGTTTGCAGAGCTCCATGGGCACTCTCAAAGCAGCCCGAGTTGGCACAGGTGGCAGCTTGTCCCTGGGCGGCATCTTGATATTTGTGGAAATCCTGCAGGCAGCCGGCCCCCAAGGGCCAAGGGCCGACCTGGTACTGACAAAGGCTTCTGCCCGGGAAAACAAAACCCAGCACCCCACGTTTCTGGTCTCAGTTTGCAGAGCTCCGTGGGCACTCTCAAAGCAGCCCGAGTTGGCACAGGTGGCAGCTTGTCCTTTGGCAGCATCTTGATATTTGTGGAAATCCCGCAGGCAGCTGGCCCCCAAGGGCCAAGGCCTGACCTGGTACTGACAAAGGCTTCTGCCCGGGGAAACAAAACCCACCACCCCACGTTCTAGGTCTCAGTTTGCAGAGCTCCATGGGCACTCTCAAACCAGCCCGAATTGGCACAGGTGCCAGCTTGTCCCTGGGCGGCATCTTGATATTCATGGAAATCCAGCCGGCAGCCTGCCCCTGTGGAACAAGGGCCGACCTGACACTGACAAAGGCTTCTGACCAGGAAAACAAAACTCACCACCCCACGTTCCTGGTCTCAGTTTGCAGAGCTCCATGGGCTCTCTCAAAGCAGCGCGAGTTGGCACATGTGGCAGCTTATCCCTGGGCGGCATGTTCAGATTCATGGAAATCCAGCAGGCAGACTGCCTCTAAGGGCTGAGGGCCTACTTGGTACTGACAAAGGCTTCTGCCCTGGAAAACAAAACCCATAACCCCACATACTTTCTCTCAGTTTGAAGAGCTCTGTGGGCACTCTCAAAGCAGCCCGAGTTGGCACAGGTGGCAGCTTGTCCCTGGGCGGCATCTTGATATTCGTGGAAATCCTGCAGGCAGCTGGCCCCAAAGGGCCAACGGCCTACCTGGTACTGACAAAGGCTTCTGCCCGGGAAAACAAAACTCAGAACACCACGTTTCTGGTCTCAGTTTGCAGAGCACCATGGGCACTCTCAAAGCAGCGCTAGTTGGCACAGGTGGCAGCTTGTCCCTGGGCAGCATCTTGATATTCGTGGAAATCCAGCAGGCTGCCTGCCCTTAAGGACCGAGGGCCTACCTGGCACTGCAAATGCTTCTGCCCGGAGAAACAAAACTCAGCACCCCAGGTTCATGGTCTCAGTTTGCAGAGCTCCGTGGGCACTCTCAAAGCAGCCCGAGTTGGCACAGGTGGCAGCTTGTCCCTGGGCAGCATCTTGATATTCGTGGAAAGCTTGCTGCCAGCCTGGACCTAAGGAACAAGGGCATACCTGGTACTGAGAGAGGCTTCTGCCCGGGAAAACAAAACCCACAACCCTACGTTCCTGGTCTCAGTTTGCAGAGCTCCGTGGGCACCCTCATAGCAGCGCGAGTTGGCCCAAGTGGCAGCTGGTCCCTGGGCAGCATCTTGATATTCGTGGAAATCCAGCCGGCAGCCTGCCCCTGAGGAACAAGGGCCCTCCTGGTACTGACAAAGGCTCCTGCCCGGGGAAAGAAAACCCACCACCCCATGTTCCACATCTCAGTTTGCAGAGCTCCATGGGCACTCTCAAAGCAGCCCAAGTTGGCACAGGTGGCAGCTTGTCCCTGGGCGGCATCTTGATATTTGTGGAAATCCTGCAGGCAGCCGGCCCCCAAGGGTCAAGGGCCGACCTGGTACTGACAAAGGCTTCTGCCAGGGGAAACAAAACCCAGCACCCCACGTTTCTGGTCTCAGTTTGCAGAGCTCCATGGGCACCCTCAAAGCAGCCCGAGTTGGCACAGGTGGCAGCTTGTCCCTGGGCAGCATCTTGATATTCGTGGAAATCTTGCTGCCAGGCTGTCCCTAGGGAACAAGGGCCTACCTGGTACTGAGAGAGGCTTCTGCTCGGGAAAACATAACCTACAACCCTACGTTCCTGGTCTCAGTTTGCAGAGCTCCGTGGGCACCCTCAAAGCAGCGCGAGTTTGCACAAGTTGCAGTTTGTCCCTGGGCAGCATCTTGATATTCGTGGAAATTCAGCCGACAGCCTGCCCCTGAGGAACAAGGGCCCTCCTGGTACTGACAAAGGCTTCTGCCCCGGAAAACAAAACCCACCACCCCACGTTCCTGGTCTCAGTTTGCAGAGCTCCATGGGCACTCTCAAATCAGCCCGAGTTGGCACAGGTGGCAGCTTGTCCCTGGGCGGCATCTTGATATTCGTGGAAATCCTGCAGGCAGCCGGCCCCCAAGGGCCAAGGGCCTACCTGGTACTGACAAAGGCTTCTGCTCTGGAAAACAAAACCCAGCACCCCACGTTTCTGGTCTCAGTTTGCAGAGCACCATGGGCACTCTCAAAGCAGCGCGAGTTGGCACAGGTGGCAGCTTGTCCTTTGGCAGCATCTTGATATTCATGGAAATCCAGCAGGCTGCCTGCCCTTAAAGACCAAGGGCCTACCTGGCACTGCAAATGTTTCTGCCCAGAGAAACAAAACTCAGCACCTCACGTTAATGGTCCCAGTTTGCAGAGCTCCATGGGAACTCTCAAAGCAGCCCGAGTTGGCACAGGTGGCAGCTTGTCCCTGGGCAGCATCTTGATATTCGTGGAAATCCAGGAGGCAGCCGGCCCTGAATTACGAGAGCCTACCTGGTACTGCAAATGCTTCTGCCCAGGGAAACAAAACTCACCAAGGCAAGTTCCTGGTCTCACTTTGCAGAGCTCCATGGGCACTCTCAAAGCAGCCCGAGTTGGCACAGGTGGCAGCTTGTCCCCAGTGGCATCTTGATATGCGTGGAAATCCAGCAGGCAGACTGCCTCTAAGGGCTGAGGGCCTACTTGGTACTGACAAAGGCTTCTGCCCTGGAAAACAAAACCCATAACCCCACATACTTTCTCTCAGTTTGAAGAGCTCTGTGGGCACTCTCAAAGCAGCCCGAGTTGGCACAGGTGGCAGCTTGTCCCTGGGCGGCATCTTGATATTCGTGGAAATCCTGC
Source organism: Motacilla alba alba (assembly GCF_015832195.1). Taxonomy (NCBI): domain Eukaryota; kingdom Metazoa; phylum Chordata; class Aves; order Passeriformes; family Motacillidae; genus Motacilla; species Motacilla alba. The sequence continues at coordinate 48,853 of NW_024037290.1, read as the reverse complement.
AGGCAGCTGGCCCCCAAGGGCCAACGGCCTACCTGGTACTGACAAAGGCTTCTGCCCGGGAAAACAAAACTCAGAATACCACTTTCCTGGTCTCAGTTTGCAGAGCACCATGGGCACTCTCAAAGCAGCCCGAGTTGGCACAGGTGGCAGCTTGTCTCTGGGCGGAAACTTGATTTTCGTGGAAATCCTCGTTCCAGCCTCCCCCAAAGGGCCGTAGGGCCTACCTGGTCCTGCAAATGTTTCTGCCCGGGAAAAGAAAACCCACAAACCCACGTTCCTGGTCTCAGTTTGAAGAACTCCGTGGGCACTCTCAAAGCAGCCCGAGTTGGCACAGGTGGCAGAATATCCCTGGGCAGCATCTTGATATTCGTGGAAATCTTGCTGCCAGGCTGTCCCTAAGGAACAAGGGCCTACTTGGTACTGACAAAGGCTTCTGCCCTGGAAAACAAAACCCAGCACCCCACGTTTCTGGTCTCAGTTTGCAGAGCACCATGGGCACTCTCAAAGCAGCGCGAGTTGGCACAGGTGGCAGCTTGTCCCTGGGCAGCATCTTGATATTCGTGGAAATCCAGCAGGCTGCCTGCCCTTAAGGACCGAGGGCCTACCTGGCACTTCAAATGCTTCTGCCCGGAGAAACAAAGCTCAGCACCCCAGGTTCATGGTCTCAGTTTGCAGAGCTCCATGGGCACTCTCAAAGCAGCCCGAGTTGGCACAGGTGGCAGCTTGTCCCTGGGCAGCATCTTGATATTCGTGGAAATCTTGCTGCCAGGCTGTCCCTAGGGAACAAGGGCCTACCTGGTACTGAGAGAGGCTTCTGCCCGGGAAAACAAAACCCACAACCCTACGTTCCTGGTCTCAGTTTGCAGAGCTCCGTGGGCACCCTCAAAGCACCGCGAGTTTGCACAAGTTGCAGTTTGTCCCTGGGCAGCATCTTGATATTCGTGGAAATTCAGCCGACAGCCTGCCCCTGAGGAACAAGGGCCCTCCTGGTACTGACAAAGGCTTCTGCCCCGGAAAACAAAACCCACCACCCCACGATCCTGGTCTCAGTTTGCAGAGCTCCATGGGCACTCTCAAAGCAGCCCGAGTTGGCACAGGTGGCAGTTTGTCCCTGGGCGGCATCTTGATATTCATGGAAATCCTGCAGGCAGCCGGCCCCCAAGGGCCAAGGGCCTACCTGGTACTGACAAAGGCTTCTGCTCTGGAAAACAAAACCCACAACCCCACGTTTCTGGTCTCAGTTTGCAGAGCACCATGGGCACTCTCAAAGCAGCGCGAGTTGGCACAGGTGGCAGCTTGTCCTTTGGCAGCATCTTGATATTCATGGAAATCCAGCAGGCTGCCTGCCCTTAAAGACCAAGGGCCTACCTGGCACTGCAAATGTTTCTGCCCAGAGAAACAAAACTCAGCACCTCACGTTAATGGTCCCAGTTTGCAGAGCTCCATGGGAACTCTCAAAGCAGCCCGAGTTGGCACAGGTGGCAGCTTGTCCCTGGGCAGCATCTTGATATTCGTGGAAATCTTGCTGCCAGCCTGCCCCTAAGGAACAAGGGCCTACCTGGTACTGAGAGAGGCTTCTGCCCGGGAAAACAAAACCCACAACCCTACGTTCCTGGTCTCAGTTTGCAGAGCTCCGTGGGCACCCTCAAAGCAGCGCGAGTTGGCACAGATGGCAGCTTGTCCCTGGGCAGCATCTTGATATTCGTGGAAATCCTGCAGGCAGCCGGCCCTGAATTACGAGAGCCTTCCTTGTACTGCAAATACTTCTGCCCGGGGAAACAAAACTCACCAAGGCAAGTTCCTGGTCTAACTTCGCAGAGCTCCATGGGCACTCTCAAAGCAGCCCGAGTTGGCACAGGTGGCAGCTTGTCCCCAGTGGCATCTTGATATGCGTGGAAATCCAGCAGGCAGACTGCCTCTAAGGGCTGAGGGCCTACTTGGTACTGACAAAGGCTTCTGCCCTGGAAAACAAAACCCATAACCCCACATACTTTCTCTCAGTTTTAAGAGCTCTGTGGGCACTCTCAAAGCAGCCCGAGTTGCCACAGGTGGCAGCTTGTCCCTGGGCGGCATCTTGATATGCGTGGAAATCCTGCAGGCAGCTGGCCCCCAAGGGCCAACGGCCTACCTGGTACTGACAAAGGCTTCTGCCCGGGAAAACAAAACTCAGAACACCACGTTTCTGGTCTCAGTTTGCAGAGCACCATGGGCACTCTCAAAGCAGCGCGAGTTGGCACAGGTGGCAGCTTGTCCCTGGGCAGCATCTTGATATTCGTGGAAATCCAGCAGGCTGCCTGCCCTTAAAGTCCAAGGGCCTACCTGGCACTGCAAATGTTTCTGCCCAGAGAAACAAAACTCAGCACCTCACGTTAATGGTCCCAGTTTGCAGAGCTCCATGGGAACTCTCAAAGCAGCCCGAGTTGGCACAGGTGGCAGCTTGTCCCTGGGCAGCATCTTGATATTCGTGGAAATCTTGCTGCCAGCCTGCCCCTAAGGAACAAGGGCCTACCTGGTACTGAGAGAGGCTTCTGCCCGGGAAAACAAAACCCACAACCCTACGTTCCTGGTCTGAGTTTGCAGAGCTCCGTGGGCACCCTCAAAGCAGCGCGAGTTGGCACAAATGGAAGCTTGTCCCTGGGCAGCATCTTGATATTCGTGGAAATCCTGCAGGCAGCCGGCCCTGAATTACAAGAGCCTACCTGGTACTGCAAATGCTTCTGCCCAGGGAAACAAAACTCAGCACCCCACGTTCCTGGTCTCACTTTGCAGAGCTCCATGGGCACTCTCAAAGCAGCCCGAGTTGGCACAGGTGGCAGCTTGTCCCTGGGTGGCATCTTGATATGCGTGGAAATCCAGCAGGCAGACTGCCTCTAAGGGCTGAGGGCCTACTTGGTACTGACAAAGGCTTCTGCCCTGGAAAACAAAACCCATAACCCCACATACTTTCTCTCAGTTTGAAGAGCTCTGTGGGCACTCTCAAAGCAGCCCGAGTTGCCACAGGTGGCAGCTTGTCCCTGGGCGGCATCTTGATATTCGTGGAAATCCTGCAGGCAGCTGGCCCCAAAGGGCCAACGGCCTACCTGGTACTGAGAAAGGCTTCTGCCCGGGAAAACAGAACTCACCAACCCACGTTCCTGGTCTCAGTTTGCAGAGCACCATGGGCACTCTCAAAGCAGCCCGAGTTGGCACAGGTGGCAGCTTGTCCCTGGGCAGCATCTTGATATTCGTGGAAATCCAGCAGGCTGCCTGCCCTTAAGGACCGAGGGCCTACCTGGAACTTCAAATGCTTCTGCCCGGAGAAACAAAACTCAGCAACACAGGTTCATGGTCTCAGTTTGCAGAGCTCCGTGGGCACCCTCAAAGCAGCCCGAGTTGGCACAGGTGGCAGCTTGTCCCTGGGCAGCATCTTGATATTCGTGGAAATCCTGCAGGCAGCCGGCCCCCAAGGGCCAAGGGCCGACCTGGTACTGACAAAGGCTTCTGCCAGGGGAAACAAAACCCAGCACCTCACGTTAATGGTCCCAGTTTGCAGAGCTCCGTGGGCACCCTCAAAGCAGCCCGAGTTGGCACAGGTGGCAGCTTGTCCCTGGGCAGCATCTTGATATTCGTGGAAATCTTGCTGCCAGCCTGCCCCTAAGGAACAAGGGCCTACCTGGTACTGAGAGAGGCTTCTGCCCGGGAAAACAAAACCCACAACCCTACGTTCCTGGTCTCAGTTTGCAGAGCTCCGTGGGCACCCTCAAAGCAGCGCGAGTTGGCACAAGTGGAAGCTGGTCCCTGGGCAGCATCTTGATATTCGTGGAAATCCAGGAGGCAGCCGGCCCTGAATTACGAGAGCCTACCTGGTACTGCAAATGCTTCTGCCCAGGGAAACAAAACTCACCAAGGCAAGTTCCTGGTCTCACTTTGCAGAGCTCCATGGGCACTCTCAAAGCAGCCCGAGTTGGCACAGGTGGCAGCTTGTCCCTGGGCGGCATCTTGATATGCGTGGAAATCCAGCAGGCAGACTGCCTCTAAGGGCCGAGGTCCTACTTGGCACTGACAAAGGCTTCTGCCCTGGAAAACAAAACCCATAACCCCACATACTTTCTCTCAGTTTGAAGAGCTCTGTGGGCACTCTCAAAGCAGCCCGAGTTGGCACAGGTGGCAGCTTGTCCCTGGGCAGCATCTTGATATTCGTGGAAATCTTGCTGCCAGCCTGCCCCTAAGGAACAAGGGCCTACCTGGTACTGAGAGAGGCTTCTGCCCGGGAAAACAAAACCCACAACCCTACGTTCCTGGTCTCAGTTTGCAGAGCTCCGTGGGCATCCTCAAAGCAGCGCGAGTTGGCACAAGTGGAAGCTGGTCCCTGGGCAGCATCTTGATATTCGTGGAAATCCAGGAGGCAGCCGGCCCTGAATTACGAGAGCCTACCTGGTACTGCAAATGCTTCTGCCCAGGGAAACAAAACTCACCAAGGCAAGTTCCTGGTCTCACTTTGCAGAGCTCCATGGGCACTCTCAAAGCAGCCCGAGTTGGCACAGGTGGCAGCTTGTCCCTGGGCGGCATCTTGATATGCGTGGAAATCCAGCAGGCAGACTGCCTCTAAGGGCCGAGGTCCTACTTGGTACTGACAAAGGCTTCTGCCCTGGAAAACAAAACCCATAACCCCACATACTTTCTCTCAGTTTGAAGAGCTCTGTGGGCACTCTCAAAGCAGCCCGAGTTGGCACAGGTGGCAGCTTGTCCCTGGGCGGCATCTTGATATTCATGGAAATCCTGCAGGCAGCTGGCCCCCAAGGGCCAACGGCCTACCTGGTACTGACAAAGGCTTCTGCCCGGGAAAACAAAACTCAGAACACCACTTTCCTGGTCTCAGTTTGCAGAGCACCATGGGCACTCTCAAAGCAGCCCGAGTTGGCACAGGTGGCAGCTTGTCCCTGGGCGGAAACTTGATTTTCGTGGAAATCCTCGTGCCAGCCTCCCCCAAATGGGCGAGGGCCTACCTGGTCCTGCAAATGTTTCTGCCCGGGAAAAGAAAACCCACAAACCCACGTTCCTGGTCTCAGTTTGAAGAACTCCGTGGGCACACTCAAAGCAGCCCGAGTTGGCACAGGTGGCAGAATATCCCTGGGCAGCATCTTGATATTCGTGGAAATCTTGCTGCCAGGCTGTCCCTAAGGAACAAGGGCCTACTTGGTACTGACAAAGGCTTCTGCCCTGGAAAACAAAACCCAGCACCCCACGTTTCTGGTCTCAGTTTGCAGAGCACCATGGGCACTCTCAAAGCAGCGTGAGTTGGCACAGGTGGCAGCTTGTCCCTGGGCAGCATCTTGATATTCGTGGAAATCCAGCAGGCTGCCTGCCCTTAAGGACCGAGGGCCTACCTGGCACTTCAAATGCTTCTGCCCGGAGAAACAAAGCTCAGCACCCCAGGTTCATGGTCTCAGTTTGCAGAGCTCCATGGGCACTCTCAAAGCAGCCCGAGTTGGCACAGGTGGCAGCTTGTCCCTGGGCAGCATCTTGATATTCGTGGAAATCTTGCTGCCAGGCTGTCCCTAGGGAACAAGGGCCTACCTGGTACTGAGAGAGGCTTCTGCCCGGGAAAACAAAACCCACAACCCTACGTTCCTGGTCTCAGTTTGCAGAGCTCCGTGGGCACCCTCAAAGCACCGCGAGTTTGCACAAGTTGCAGTTTGTCCCTGGGCAGCATCTTGATATTCGTGGAAATTCAGCCGACAGCCTGCCCCTGAGGAACAAGGGCCCTCCTGGTACTGACAAAGGCTTCTGCCCCGGAAAACAAAACCCACCACCCCACGATCCTGGTCTCAGTTTGCAGAGCTCCATGGGCACTCTCAAAGCAGCCCGAGTTGGCACAGGTGGCAGTTTGTCCCTGGGCGGCATCTTGATATTCGTGGAAATCCTGCAGGCAGCCGGCCCCCAAGGGCCAAGGGCCTACCTGGTACTGACAAAGGCTTCTGCTCTGGAAAACAAAACCCAGCACCCCACGTTTCTGGTCTCAGTTTGCAGAGCACCATGGGCACTCTCAAAGCAGCGCGAGTTGGCACAGGTGGCAGCTTGTCCTTTGGCAGCATCTTGATATTCATGGAAATCCAGCAGGCTGCCTGCCCTTAAAGACCAAGGGCCTACCTGGCACTTCAAATGCTTCTGCCCGGAGAAACAAAACTCAGCAACCCAGGTTCATGGTCTCAGTTTGCAGAGCTCCATGGGCACTCTCAAAGCAGCCCGAGTTGGCACAGGTGGCAGCTTGTCCCTGGGCAGCATCTTGATATTCGTGGAAATCCAGGAGGCAGCCGGCCCTGAATTACGAGAGCCTACCTGGTACTGCAAATGCTTCTGCCCAGGGAAACAAAACTCACCAAGGCAAGTTCCTGGTCTCACTTTGCAGAGCTCCATGGGCACTCTCAAAGCAGCCCGAGTTGGCACAGGTGGCAGCTTGTCCCCAGTGGCATCTTGATATGCGTGGAAATCCAGCAGGCAGACTGCCTCTAAGGGCTGAGGGCCTACTTGGTACTGACAAAGGCTTCTGCCCTGGAAAACAAAACCCATAACCCCACATACTTTCTCTCAGTTTGAAGAGCTCTGTGGGCACTCTCAAAGCAGCCCGAGTTGGCACAGGTGGCAGCTTGTCCCTGGGCGGCATCTTGATATTCGTGGAAATCCTGCAGGCAGCTGGCCCCCAAGGGCCAACGGCCTACCTGGTACTGACAAAGGCTTCTGCCCGGGAAAACAAAACTCAGAATACCACTTTCCTGGTCTCAGTTTGCAGAGCACCATGGGCACTCTCAAAGCAGCCCGAGTTGGCACAGGTGGCAGCTTGTCTCTGGGCGGAAACTTGATTTTCGTGGAAATCCTCGTTCCAGCCTCCCCCAAAGGGCCGTAGGGCCTACCTGGTCCTGCAAATGTTTCTGCCCGGGAAAAGAAAACCCACAAACCCACGTTCCTGGTCTCAGTTTGAAGAACTCCGTGGGCACTCTCAAAGCAGCCCGAGTTGGCACAGGTGGCAGAATATCCCTGGGCAGCATCTTGATATTCGTGGAAATCTTGCTGCCAGGCTGTCCCTAAGGAACAAGGGCCTACTTGGTACTGACAAAGGCTTCTGCCCTGGAAAACAAAACCCAGCACCCCACGTTTCTGGTCTCAGTTTGCAGAGCACCATGGGCACTCTCAAAGCAGCGTGAGTTGGCACAGGTGGCAGCTTGTCCCTGGGCAGCATCTTGATATTCGTGGAAATCCAGCAGGCTGCCTGCCCTTAAGGACCGAGGGCCTACCTGGCACTTCAAATGCTTCTGCCCGGAGAAACAAAGCTCAGCACCCCAGGTTCATGGTCTCAGTTTGCAGAGCTCCATGGGCACTCTCAAAGCAGCCCGAGTTGGCACAGGTGGCAGCTTGTCCCTGGGCAGCATCTTGATATTCGTGGAAATCTTGCTGCCAGGCTGTCCCTAGGGAACAAGGGCCTACCTGGTACTGAGAGAGGCTTCTGCCCGGGAAAACAAAACCCACAACCCTACGTTCCTGGTCTCAGTTTGCAGAGCTCCGTGGGCACCCTCAAAGCACCGCGAGTTTGCACAAGTTGCAGTTTGTCCCTGGGCAGCATCTTGATATTCGTGGAAATTCAGCCGACAGCCTGCCCCTGAGGAACAAGGGCCTTCCTGGTACTGACAAAGGCTTCTGCCCCGGAAAACAAAACCCACCACCCCACGATCCTGGTCTCAGTTTGCAGAGCTCCATGGGCACTCTCAAAGCAGCGCGAGTTGGCACAAGTGGAAGCTGGTCCCTGGGCAGCATCTTGATATTCGTGGAAATCCAGGAGGCAGCCGGCCCTGAATTACGAGAGCCTACCTGGTACTGCAAATGCTTCTGCCCAGGGAAACAAAACTCACCAAGGCAAGTTCCTGGTCTCACTTTGCAGAGCTCCATGGGCACTCTCAAAGCAGCCCGAGTTGGCACAGGTGGCAGCTTGTCCCTGGGCGGCATCTTGATATGCGTGGAAATCCAGCAGGCAGACTGCCTCTAAGGGCCGAGGTCCTACTTGGCACTGACAAAGGCTTCTGCCCTGGAAAACAAAACCCATAACCCCACATACTTTCTCTCAGTTTGAAGAGCTCTGTGGGCACTCTCAAAGCAGCCCGAGTTGGCACAGGTGGCAGCTTGTCCCTGGGCAGCATCTTGATATTCGTGGAAATCTTGCTGCCAGCCTGCCCCTAAGGAACAAGGGCCTACCTGGTACTGAGAGAGGCTTCTGCCCGGGAAAACAAAACCCACAACCCTACGTTCCTGGTCTCAGTTTGCAGAGCTCCGTGGGCACCCTCAAAGCAGCGCGAGTTGGCACAAGTGGAAGCTGGTCCCTGGGCAGCATCTTGATATTCGTGGAAATCCAGGAGGCAGCCGGCCCTGAATTACGAGAGCCTACCTGGTACTGCAAATGCTTCTGCCCAGGGAAACAAAACTCACCAAGGCAAGTTCCTGGTCTCACTTTGCAGAGCTCCATGGGCACTCTCAAAGCAGCCCGAGTTGGCACAGGTGGCAGCTTGTCCCTGGGCGGCATCTTGATATGCGTGGAAATCCAGCAGGCAGACTGCCTCTAAGGGCCGAGGTCCTACTTGGTACTGACAAAGGCTTCTGCCCTGGAAAACAAAACCCATAACCCCACATACTTTCTCTCAGTTTGAAGAGCTCTGTGGGCACTCTCAAAGCAGCCCGAGTTGGCACAGGTGGCAGCTTGTCCCTGGGCGGCATCTTGATATTCATGGAAATCCTGCAGGCAGCTGGCCCCCAAGGGCCAACGGCCTACCTGGTACTGACAAAGGCTTCTGCCCGGGAAAACAAAACTCAGAACACCACTTTCCTGGTCTCAGTTTGCAGAGCACCATGGGCACTCTCAAAGCAGCCCGAGTTGGCACAGGTGGCAGCTTGTCCCTGGGCGGAAACTTGATTTTCGTGGAAATCCTCGTGCCAGCCTCCCCCAAATGGGCGAGGGCCTACCTGGTCCTGCAAATGTTTCTGCCCGGGAAAAGAAAACCCACAAACCCACGTTCCTGGTCTCAGTTTGAAGAACTCCGTGGGCACACTCAAAGCAGCCCGAGTTGGCACAGGTGGCAGAATATCCCTGGGCAGCATCTTGATATTCGTGGAAATCTTGCTGCCAGGCTGTCCCTAAGGAACAAGGGCCTACTTGGTACTGACAAAGGCTTCTGCCCTGGAAAACAAAACCCAGCACCCCACGTTTCTGGTCTCAGTTTGCAGAGCACCATGGGCACTCTCAAAGCAGCGTGAGTTGGCACAGGTGGCAGCTTGTCCCTGGGCAGCATCTTGATATTCGTGGAAATCCAGCAGGCTGCCTGCCCTTAAGGACCGAGGGCCTACCTGGCACTTCAAATGCTTCTGCCCGGAGAAACAAAGCTCAGCACCCCAGGTTCATGGTCTCAGTTTGCAGAGCTCCATGGGCACTCTCAAAGCAGCCCGAGTTGGCACAGGTGGCAGCTTGTCCCTGGGCAGCATCTTGATATTCGTGGAAATCTTGCTGCCAGGCTGTCCCTAGGGAACAAGGGCCTACCTGGTACTGAGAGAGGCTTCTGCCCGGGAAAACAAAACCCACAACCCTACGTTCCTGGTCTCAGTTTGCAGAGCTCCGTGGGCACCCTCAAAGCACCGCGAGTTTGCACAAGTTGCAGTTTGTCCCTGGGCAGCATCTTGATATTCGTGGAAATTCAGCCGACAGCCTGCCCCTGAGGAACAAGGGCCCTCCTGGTACTGACAAAGGCTTCTGCCCCGGAAAACAAAACCCACCACCCCACGATCCTGGTCTCAGTTTGCAGAGCTCCATGGGCACTCTCAAAGCAGCCCGAGTTGGCACAGGTGGCAGTTTGTCCCTGGGCGGCATCTTGATATTCGTGGAAATCCTGCAGGCAGCCGGCCCCCAAGGGCCAAGGGCCTACCTGGTACTGACAAAGGCTTCTGCTCTGGAAAACAAAACCCAGCACCCCACGTTTCTGGTCTCAGTTTGCAGAGCACCATGGGCACTCTCAAAGCAGCGCGAGTTGGCACAGGTGGCAGCTTGTCCTTTGGCAGCATCTTGATATTCATGGAAATCCAGCAGGCTGCCTGCCCTTAAAGACCAAGGGCCTACCTGGCACTTCAAATGCTTCTGCCCGGAGAAACAAAACTCAGCAACCCAGGTTCATGGTCTCAGTTTGCAGAGCTCCATGGGCACTCTCAAAGCAGCCCGAGTTGGCACAGGTGGCAGCTTGTCCCTGGGCAGCATCTTGATATTCGTGGAAATCCAGGAGGCAGCCGGCCCTGAATTACGAGAGCCTACCTGGTACTGCAAATGCTTCTGCCCAGGGAAACAAAACTCACCAAGGCAAGTTCCTGGTCTCACTTTGCAGAGCTCCATGGGCACTCTCAAAGCAGCCCGAGTTGGCACAGGTGGCAGCTTGTCCCCAGTGGCATCTTGATATGCGTGGAAATCCAGCAGGCAGACTGCCTCTAAGGGCTGAGGGCCTACTTGGTACTGACAAAGGCTTCTGCCCTGGAAAACAAAACCCATAACCCCACATACTTTCTCTCAGTTTGAAGAGCTCTGTGGGCACTCTCAAAGCAGCCCGAGTTGGCACAGGTGGCAGCTTGTCCCTGGGCGGCATCTTGATATTCGTGGAAATCCTGCAGGCAGCTGGCCCCCAAGGGCCAACGGCCTACCTGGTACTGACAAAGGCTTCTGCCCGGGAAAACAAAACTCAGAATACCACTTTCCTGGTCTCAGTTTGCAGAGCACCATGGGCACTCTCAAAGCAGCCCGAGTTGGCACAGGTGGCAGCTTGTCTCTGGGCGGAAACTTGATTTTCGTGGAAATCCTCGTTCCAGCCTCCCCCAAAGGGCCGTAGGGCCTACCTGGTCCTGCAAATGTTTCTGCCCGGGAAAAGAAAACCCACAAACCCACGTTCCTGGTCTCAGTTTGAAGAACTCCGTGGGCACTCTCAAAGCAGCCCGAGTTGGCACAGGTGGCAGAATATCCCTGGGCAGCATCTTGATATTCGTGGAAATCTTGCTGCCAGGCTGTCCCTAAGGAACAAGGGCCTACTTGGTACTGACAAAGGCTTCTGCCCTGGGAAAACAAAACCCAGCACCCCACGTTTCTGGTCTCAGTTTGCAGAGCACCATGGGCACTCTCAAAGCAGCGTGAGTTGGCACAGGTGGCAGCTTGTCCCTGGGCAGCATCTTGATATTCGTGGAAATCCAGCAGGCTGCCTGCCCTTAAGGACCGAGGGCCTACCTGGCACTTCAAATGCTTCTGCCCGGAGAAACAAAGCTCAGCACCCCAGGTTCATGGTCTCAGTTTGCAGAGCTCCATGGGCACTCTCAAAGCAGCCCGAGTTGGCACAGGTGGCAGCTTGTCCCTGGGCAGCATCTTGATATTCGTGGAAATCTTGCTGCCAGGCTGTCCCTAGGGAACAAGGGCCTACCTGGTACTGAGAGAGGCTTCTGCCCGGGAAAACAAAACCCACAACCCTACGTTCCTGGTCTCAGTTTGCAGAGCTCCGTGGGCACCCTCAAAGCACCGCGAGTTTGCACAAGTTGCAGTTTGTCCCTGGGCAGCATCTTGATATTCGTGGAAATTCAGCCGACAGCCTGCCCCTGAGGAACAAGGGCCTTCCTGGTACTGACAAAGGCTTCTGCCCCGGAAAACAAAACCCACCACCCCACGATCCTGGTCTCAGTTTGCAGAGCTCCATGGGCACTCTCAAAGCAGCCCGAGTTGGCACAGGTGGCAGTTTGTCCCTGGGCGGCATCTTGATATTCATGGAAATCCTGCAGGCAGCCGGCCCCCAAGGGCCAAGGGCCTACCTGGTACTGACAAAGGCTTCTGCTCTGGAAAACAAAACCCAGCACCCCACGTTTCTGGTCTCAGTTTGCAGAGCACCATGGGCACTCTCAAAGCAGCGCGAGTTGGCACAGGTGGCAGCTTGTCCTTTGGCAGCATCTTGATATTCATGGAAATCCAGCAGGCTGCCTGCCCTTAAAGACCAAGGGCCTACCTGGCACTGCAAATGTTTCTGCCCAGAGAAACAAAACTCAGCACCTCACGTTAATGGTCCCAGTTTGCAGAGCTCCATGGGAACTCTCAAAGCAGCCCGAGTTGGCACAGGTGGCAGCTTGTCCCTGGGCAGCATCTTGATATTCGTGGAAATCTTGCTGCCAGCCTGCCCCTAAGGAACAAGGGCCTACCTGGTACTGAGAGAGGCTTCTGCCCGGCAAAACAAAACCCACAACCCTACGTTCCTGGTCTCAGTTTGCAGAGCTCCGTGGGCACCCTCAAAGCAGCGCGAGTTGGCACAGATGGCAGCTTGTCCCTGGGCAGCATCTTGATATTCGTGGAAATCCTGCAGGCAGCCGGCCCTGAATTACGAGAGCCTTCCTTGTACTGCAAATACTTCTGCCCGGGGAAACAAAACTCACCAAGGCAAGTTCCTGGTCTAACTTCGCAGAGCTCCATGGGCACTCTCAAAGCAGCCCGAGTTGGCACAGGTGGCAGCTTGTCCCCAGTGGCATCTTGATATGCGTGGAAATCCAGCAGGCAGACTGCCTCTAAGGGCTGAGGGCCTACTTGGTACTGACAAAGGCTTCTGCCCTGGAAAACAAAACCCACTACCCACATACTTTCTCTCAGTTTTAAGAGCTCCGTGGGCACTCTCAAAGCAGCCCGAGTTGGCACAAGTGGCAGCTTGTCCCTGGGCAGCATCTTGATATTCGTGGAAATCCTGCAGGCAGCTGGCCCCCAAGGGTCAAGGGACGACCTGGTACTGACAAAGTCTTCTGCCCGGGAAAACAAAACCCAGCACCCCACGTTTCTGGTCTCAGTTTGCAGAGCACCATGGGCACTCTCAAAGCAGCCCGAGTTGGCACAGGTGGCAGCTTGTCCCTGGGCGGAAACTTGATTTTCGTGGAAATCCTCGTGCCAGCCTCCCCCAAAGGGCCGAGGGCCTACCTGGTCCTGTAAATGTTTCTGCCCGGGAAAAGAAAACCCACAAACCCACGTTCCTGGTCTCAGTTTGAAGAACTCCGTGGGCACACTCAAAGCAGCCCGAGTTGGCACAGGTGGCAGAATATCCCTGGGCAGCATCTTGATATTCGTGGAAATCTTGCTGCCAGGCTGTCCCTAAGGAACAAGGGCCTACTTGGTACTGACAAAGGCTTCTGCCCTGGAAAACAAAACCCATAACCCCACATACTTTCTCTCAGTTTGAAGAGCTCTGTGGGCACTCTCAAAGCAGCCCGAGTTGCCACAGGTGGCAGCTTGTCCCTGGGCGGCATCTTGATATGCGTGGAAATCCTGCAGGCAGCTGGCCCCCAAGGGCCAACGGCCTACCTGGTACTGACAAAGGCTTCTGCCCGGGAAAACAAAACTCAGAACACCACGTTTCTGGTCTCAGTTTGCAGAGCACCATGGGCACTCTCAAAGCAGCGCGAGTTGGCACAGGTGGCAGCTTGTCCCTGGGCAGCATCTTGATATTCGTGGAAATCCAGCAGGCTGCCTGCCCTTAAAGTCCAAGGGCCTACCTGGCACTGCAAATGTTTCTGCCCAGAGAAACAAAACTCAGCACCTCACGTTAATGGTCCCAGTTTGCAGAGCTCCATGGGAACTCTCAAAGCAGCCCGAGTTGGCACAGGTGGCAGCTTGTCCCTGGGCAGCATCTTGATATTCGTGGAAATCTTGCTGCCAGCCTGCCCCTAAGGAACAAGGGCCTACCTGGTACTGAGAGAGGCTTCTGCCCGGGAAAACAAAACCCACAACCCTACGTTCCTGGTCTGAGTTTGCAGAGCTCCGTGGGCACCCTCAAAGCAGCGCGAGTTGGCACAAATGGAAGCTTGTCCCTGGGCAGCATCTTGATATTCGTGGAAATCCTGCAGGCAGCCGGCCCTGAATTACAAGAGCCTACCTGGTACTGCAAATGCTTCTGCCCAGGGAAACAAAACTCAGCACCCCACGTTCCTGGTCTCACTTTGCAGAGCTCCATGGGCACTCTCAAAGCAGCCCGAGTTGGCACAGGTGGCAGCTTGTCCCTGGGTGGCATCTTGATATGCGTGGAAATCCAGCAGGCAGACTGCCTCTAAGGGCTGAGGGCCTACTTGGTACTGACAAAGGCTTCTGCCCTGGAAAACAAAACCCATAACCCCACATACTTTCTCTCAGTTTGAAGAGCTCTGTGGGCACTCTCAAAGCAGCCCGAGTTGCCACAGGTGGCAGCTTGTCCCTGGGCGGCATCTTGATATTCGTGGAAATCCTGCAGGCAGCTGGCCCCAAAGGGCCAACGGCCTACCTGGTACTGAGAAAGGCTTCTGCCCGGGAAAACAGAACTCACCAACCCACGTTCCTGGTCTCAGTTTGCAGAGCACCATGGGCACTCTCAAAGCAGCCCGAGTTGGCACAGGTGGCAGCTTGTCCCTGGGCAGCATCTTGATATTCGTGGAAATCCAGCAGGCTGCCTGCCCTTAAGGACCGAGGGCCTACCTGGAACTTCAAATGCTTCTGCCCGGAGAAACAAAACTCAGCAACACAGGTTCATGGTCTCAGTTTGCAGAGCTCCGTGGGCACCCTCAAAGCAGCCCGAGTTGGCACAGGTGGCAGCTTGTCCCTGGGCAGCATCTTGATATTCGTGGAAATCCAGCAGGCAGCCGGCCCCCAAGGGCCAAGGGCCGACCTGGTACTGACAAAGGCTTCTGCCAGGGGAAACAAAACCCAGCACCTCACGTTAATGGTCCCAGTTTGCAGAGCTCCGTGGGCACCCTCAAAGCAGCCCGAGTTGGCACAGGTGGCAGCTTGTCCCTGGGCAGCATCTTGATATTCGTGGAAATCTTGCTGCCAGCCTGCCCCTAAGGAACAAGGGCCTACCTGGTACTGAGAGAGGCTTCTGCCCGGGAAAACAAAACCCACAACCCTACGTTCCTGGTCTCAGTTTGCAGAGCTCCGTGGGCACCCTCAAAGCAGCGCGAGTTGGCACAAGTGGAAGCTGGTCCCTGGGCAGCATCTTGATATTCGTGGAAATCCAGGAGGCAGCCGGCCCTGAATTACGAGAGCCTACCTGGTACTGCAAATGCTTCTGCCCAGGGAAACAAAACTCACCAAGGCAAGTTCCTGGTCTCACTTTGCAGAGCTCCATGGGCACTCTCAAAGCAGCCCGAGTTGGCACAGGTGGCAGCTTGTCCCTGGGCGGCATCTTGATATGCGTGGAAATCCAGCAGGCAGACTGCCTCTAAGGGCCGAGGTCCTACTTGGCACTGACAAAGGCTTCTGCCCTGGAAAACAAAACCCATAACCCCACATACTTTCTCTCAGTTTGAAGAGCTCTGTGGGCACTCTCAAAGCAGCGCGAGTTGGCACAGGTGGCAGCTTGTCCCTGGGCAGCATCTTGATATTCGTGGAAATCTTGCTGCCAGCCTGCCCCTAAGGAACAAGGGCCTACCTGGTACTGAGAGAGGCTTCTGCCCGGGAAAACAAAACCCACAACCCTACGTTCCTGGTCTCAGTTTGCAGAGCTCCGTGGGCACCCTCAAAGCAGCGCGAGTTGGCACAAGTGGAAGCTGGTCCCTGGGCAGCATCTTGATATTCGTGGAAATCCAGGAGGCAGCCGGCCCTGAATTACGAGAGCCTACCTGGTACTGCAAATGCTTCTGCCCAGGAAAACAAAACTCACCAAGGCAAGTTCCTGGTCTCACTTTGCAGAGCTCCATGGGCACTCTCAAAGCAGCCCGAGTTGGCACAGGTGGCAGCTTGTCCCTGGGCGGCATCTTGATATGCGTGGAAATCCAGCAGGCAGACTGCCTCTAAGGGCCGAGGTCCTACTTGGTACTGACAAAGGCTTCTGCCCTGGAAAACAAAACCCATAACCCCACATACTTTCTCTCAGTTTGAAGAGCTCTGTGGGCACTCTCAAAGCAGCCCGAGTTGGCACAGGTGGCAGCTTGTCCCTGGCGGCATCTTGATATACATGGAAATCCTGCAGGCAGCTGGCCCCCAAGGGCCAACGGCCTACCTGGTACTGACAAAGGCTTCTGCCCGGGAAAACAAAACTCAGAACACCACTTTCCTGGTCTCAGTTTGCAGAGCACCATGGGCACTCTCAAAGCAGCCCGAGTTGGCACAGGTGGCAGCTTGTCCCTGGGCGGAAACTTGATTTTCGTGGAAATCCTCGTGCCAGCCTCCCCCAAATGGGCGAGGGCCTACCTGGTCCTGCAAATGTTTCTGCCCGGGAAAAGAAAACCCACAAACCCACGTTCCTGGTCTCAGTTTGAAGAACTCCGTGGGCACACTCAAAGCAGCCCGAGTTGGCACAGGTGGCAGAATATCCCTGGGCAGCATCTTGATATTCGTGGAAATCTTGCTGCCAGGCTGTCCCTAAGGAACAAGGGCCTACTTGGTACTGACAAAGGCTTCTGCCCTGGAAAACAAAACCCAGCACCCCACGTTTCTGGTCTCAGTTTGCAGAGCACCATGGGCACTCTCAAAGCAGCGTGAGTTGGCACAGGTGGCAGCTTGTCCTGGGCAGCATCTTGATATTCATGGAAATCCAGCAGGCTGCCTGCCCTTAAGGACCGAGGGCCTACCTGGCACTTCAAATGCTTCTGCCCGGAGAAACAAAGCTCAGCACCCCAGGTTCATGGTCTCAGTTTGCAGAGCTCCATGGGCACTCTCAAAGCAGCCCGAGTTGGCACAGGTGGCAGCTTGTCCCTGGGCAGCATCTTGATATTCGTGGAAATCTTGCTGCCAGGCTGTCCCTAGGGAACAAGGGCCTACCTGGTACTGAGAGAGGCTTCTGCCCGGGAAAACAAAACCCACAACCCTACGTTCCTGGTCTCAGTTTGCAGAGCTCCGTGGGCACCCTCAAAGCACCGCGAGTTTGCACAAGTTGCAGTTTGTCCCTGGGCAGCATCTTGATATTCGTGGAAATTCAGCCGACAGCCTGCCCCTGAGGAACAAGGGCCCTCCTGGTACTGACAAAGGCTTCTGCCCCGGAAAACAAAACCCACCACCCCACGATCCTGGTCTCAGTTTGCAGAGCTCCATGGGCACTCTCAAAGCAGCCCGAGTTGGCACAGGTGGCAGTTTGTCCCTGGGCGGCATCTTGATATTCGTGGAAATCCTGCAGGCAGCCGGCCCCCAAGGGCCAAGGGCCTACCTGGTACTGACAAAGGCTTCTGCTCTGGAAAACAAAACCCAGCACCCCACGTTTCTGGTCTCAGTTTGCAGAGCACCATGGGCACTCTCAAAGCAGCGCGAGTTGGCACAGGTGGCAGCTTGTCTTTTGGCAGCATCTTGATATTCATGGAAATCCAGCAGGCTGCCTGCCCTTAAAGACCAAGGGCCTACCTGGCACTTCAAATGCTTCTGCCCGGAGAAACAAAACTCAGCAACCCAGGTTCATGGTCTCAGTTTGCAGAGCTCCATGGGCACTCTCAAAGCAGCCCGAGTTGGCACAGGTGGCAGCTTGTCCCTGGGCAGCATCTTGATATTCGTGGAAATCCAGGAGGCAGCCGGCCCTGAATTACGAGAGCCTACCTGGTACTGCAAATGCTTCTGCCCAGGGAAACAAAACTCACCAAGGCAAGTTCCTGGTCTCACTTTGCAGAGCTCCATGGGCACTCTCAAAGCAGCCCGAGTTGGCACAGGTGGCAGCTTGTCCCCAGTGGCATCTTGATATGCGTGGAAATCCAGCAGGCAGACTGCCTCTAAGGGCTGAGGGCCTACTTGGTACTGACAAAGGCTTCTGCCCTGGAAAACAAAACCCCATAACCCCACATACTTTCTCTCAGTTTGAAGAGCTCTGTGGGCACTCTCAAAGCAGCCCGAGTTGGCACAGGTGGCAGCTTGTCCCTGGGCGGCATCTTGATATTCGTGGAAATCCTGCAGGCAGCTGGCCCCCAAGGGCCAACGGCCTACCTGGTACTGACAAAGGCTTCTGCCCGGGAAAACAAAACTCAGAATACCACTTTCCTGGTCTCAGTTTGCAGAGCACCATGGGCACTCTCAAAGCAGCCCGAGTTGGCACAGGTGGCAGCTTGTCTCTGGGCGGAAACTTGATTTTCGTGGAAATCCTCGTTCCAGCCTCCCCCAAAGGGCCGTAGGGCCTACCTGGTCCTGCAAATGTTTCTGCCCGGGAAAAGAAAACCCACAAACCCACGTTCCTGGTCTCAGTTTGAAGAACTCCGTGGGCACTCTCAAAGCAGCCCGAGTTGGCACAGGTGGCAGAATATCCCTGGGCAGCATCTTGATATTCGTGGAAATCTTGCTGCCAGGCTGTCCCTAAGGAACAAGGGCCTACTTGGTACTGACAAAGGCTTCTGCCCTGGAAAACAAAACCCAGCACCCCACGTTTCTGGTCTCAGTTTGCAGAGCACCATGGGCACTCTCAAAGCAGCGTGAGTTGGCACAGGTGGCAGCTTGTCCCTGGGCAGCATCTTGATATTCGTGGAAATCCAGCAGGCTGCCTGCCCTTAAGGACCGAGGGCCTACCTGGCACTTCAAATGCTTCTGCCCGGAGAAACAAAGCTCAGCACCCCAGGTTCATGGTCTCAGTTTGCAGAGCTCCATGGGCACTCTCAAAGCAGCCCGAGTTGGCACAGGTGGCAGCTTGTCCCTGGGCAGCATCTTGATATTCGTGGAAATCTTGCTGCCAGGCTGTCCCTAGGGAACAAGGGCCTACCTGGTACTGAGAGAGGCTTCTGCCCGGGAAAACAAAACCCACAACCCTACGTTCCTGGTCTCAGTTTGCAGAGCTCCGTGGGCACCCTCAAAGCACCGCGAGTTTGCACAAGTTGCAGTTTGTCCCTGGGCAGCATCTTGATATTCGTGGAAATTCAGCCGACAGCCTGCCCCTGAGGAACAAGGGCCCTCCTGGTACTGACAAAGGCTTCTGCCCCGGAAAACAAAACCCACCACCCCACGTTCCTGGTCTCAGTTTGCAGAGCTCCATGGGCACTCTCAAAGCAGCCCGAGTTGGCACAGGTGGCAGTTTGTCCCTGGGCGGCATCTTGATATTCGTGGAAATCCTGCAGGCAGCCGGCCCCCAAGGGCCAAGGGCCTACCTGGTACTGACAAAGGCTTCTGCTCTGGAAAACAAAACCCACAACCCCACGTTTCTGGTCTCAGTTTGCAGAGCACCATGGGCACTCTCAAAGCAGCGCGAGTTGGCACAGGTGGCAGCTTGTCCTTTGGCAGCATCTTGATATTCATGGAAATCCAGCAGGCTGCCTGCCCTTAAAGACCAAGGGCCTACCTGGCACTTCAAATGCTTCTGCCCGGAGAAACAAAACTCAGCAACCCAGGTTCATGGTCTCAGTTTGCAGAGCTCCATGGGCACTCTCAAAGCAGCCCGAGTTGGCACAGGTGGCAGCTTGTCCCTGGGCAGCATCTTGATATTCGTGGGAAATCTTGCTGCCAGCCTGCCCCTAAGGAACAAGGGCCTACCTGGTACTGAGAGAGGCTTCTGCCCGGGAAAACAAAACCCACAACCCTACGTTCCTGGTCTCAGTTTGCAGAGCTCCGTGGGCACCCTCAAAGCAGCGCGAGTTGGCACAGGTGGCAGCTTGTCCCTGGGCAGCATCTTGATATTCGTGGAAATCCTGCAGGCAGCCGGCCCTGAATTACGAGAGCCTTCCTTGTACTGCAAATACTTCTGCCCGGGGAAACAAAACTCACCAAGGCAAGTTCCTGGTCTAACTTCGCAGAGCTCCATGGGCACTCTCAAAGCAGCCCGAGTTGGCACAGGTGGCAGCTTGTCCCCAGTGGCATCTTGATATGCGTGGAAATCCAGCCGGCAGACTGCCTCTAAGGGCTGAGGGCCTACTTGGTACTGACAAAGGCTTCTGCCCTGGAAAACAAAACCCATAACCCCACATACTTTCTCTCAGTTTTAAGAGCTCCGTGGGCACTCTCAAAGCAGCCCGAGTTGGCACAAGTGGCAGCTTGTCCCTGGGCAGCATCTTGATATTCGTGGAAATCCTGCAGGCAGCTGGCCCCCAAGGGTCAAGGGACGACCTGGTACTGACAAAGTCTTCTGCCCGGGAAAACAAAACCCAGCACCCCACGTTTCTGGTCTCAGTTTGCAGAGCACCATGGGCACTCTCAAAGCAGCCCGAGTTGGCACAGGTGGCAGCTTGTCCCTGGGCGGAAACTTGATTTTCGTGGAAATCCTCGTGCCAGCCTCCCCCAAAGGGCCGAGGGCCTACCTGGTCCTGTAAATGTTTCTGCCCGGGAAAAGAAAACCCACAAACCCACGTTCCTGGTCTCAGTTTGAAGAACTCCGTGGGCACACTCAAAGCAGCCCGAGTTGGCACAGGTGGCAGAATATCCCTGGGCAGCATCTTGATATTCGTGGAAATCTTGCTGCCAGGCTGTCCCCTAAGGAAACAAGGGCCTACTTGGTACTGACAAAGGCTTCTGCCCTGGAAAACAAAACCCATAACCCCACATACTTCCTCTCAGTTTGAAGAGCTCTGTGGGCACTCTCAAAGCAGCCCGAGTTGCCACAGGTGGCAGCTTGTCCCTGGGCGGCATCTTGATATGCGTGGAAATCCTGCAGGCAGCTGGCCCCCAAGGGCCAACGGCCTACCTGGTACTGACAAAGGCTTCTGCCCGGGAAACAAAACTCAGAACACCACGTTTCTGGTCTCAGTTTGCAGAGCACCATGGGCACTCTCAAAGCAGCGCGAGTTGGCACAGGTGGCAGCTTGTCCCTGGGCAGCATCTTGATATTCGTGGAAATCCAGCAGGCTGCCTGCCCTTAAGGAACAAGGGCCTACCTGGCACTTCAAATGCTTCTGCCCGGAGAAACAAAACTCAGCACCCCAGGTTCATGGTCTCAGTTTGCAGAGCTCCATGGGCACTCTCAAAGCAGCCCGAGTTGGCACAGGTGGCAGCTTGTCCCTGGGCAGCATCTTGATATTCGTGGAAATCTTGCAGGCAGCCTGCCCCTAAGGAACAAGGGCCTACCTGGTACTGACAAAGGCTTCTGCCCGGGAAAACAAAACCCACAACCCTACGTTCCTGGTCTCAGTTTGCAGAGCTCCGTGGGCACCTTCAAAGCAGCCCGAGTTGGCACAGGTGGCAGCTTGTCCCTGGGCAGCATCTTGATATTCGTGGAAATCCTGCAGGCTGCCAGCCCTTAAAGTCCAAGGGCCTACCTGGCACTGCAAATGTTTCTGCCCAGAGAAACAAAACTCAGCACCTCACGTTAATGGTCCCAGTTTGCAGAGCTCCATGGGAACTCTCAAAGCAGCCCGAGTTGGCACAGGTGGCAGCTTGTCCCTGGGCAGCATCTTGATATTCGTGGAAATCTTGCTGCCAGCCTGCCCCTAAGGAACAAGGGCCTACCTGGTACTGAGAGAGGCTTCTGCCCGGGAAAACAAAACCCACAACCCTACGTTCCTGGTCTGAGTTTGCAGAGCTCCGTGGGCACCCTCAAAGCAGCGCGAGTTGGCACAAATGGAAGCTTGTCCCTGGGCAGCATCTTGATATTCGTGGAAATCCTGCAGGCAGCCGGCCCTGAATTACAAGAGCCTACCTGGTACTGCAAATGCTTCTGCCCAGGGAAACAAAACTCAGCACCCCACGTTCCTGGTCTCACTTTGCAGAGCTCCATGGGCACTCTCAAAGCAGCCCGAGTTGCCACAGGTGGCAGCTTGTCCCTGGGCGGCATCTTGATATTCGTGGAAATCTTGCTGCCAGCCTGCCCCTAAGGAACAAGGGCCTACCTGGTACTGAGAGAGGCTTCTGCCCGGGAAAACAAAACCCACAACCCTACGTTCCTGGTCTCAGTTTGCAGAGCTCCGTGGGCACCCTCAAAGCAGCGCGAGTTGGCACAAGTGGAAGCTGGTCCCTGGGCAGCATCTTGATATGTGTGGAAATCCAGGAGGCAGCCGGCCCTGAATTACGAGAGCCTACCTGGTACTGCAAATGCTTCTGCCCAGGGAAACAAAACTCACCAAGGCAAGTTCCTGGTCTCAGTTTGCAGAGCTCCATGGGCACTCTCAAAGCAGCCTGAGTTGGCACAGGTGGCAGCTTGTCCCTGGGCGGCATCTTGATATGCGTGGAAATCCAGCAGGCAGACTGCCTCTAAGGGCCGAGGTCCTACTTGGTACTGACAAAGGCTTCTGCCCTGGAAAACAAAACCCATAACCCCACATACTTTCTCTCAGTTTGAAGAGCTCTGTGGGCACTCTCAAAGCAGCCCGAGTTGGCACAGGTGGCAGCTTGTCCCTGGGCGGCATCTTGATATTCATGGAAATCCTGCAGGCAGCTGGCCCCCAAGGGCCAACGGCCTACCTGGTACTGACAAAGGCTTCTGCCCGGGAAAACAAAACTCAGAACACCACTTTCCTGGTCTCAGTTTGCAGAGCACCATGGGCACTCTCAAAGCAGCCCGAGTTGGCACAGGTGGCAGCTTGTCCCTGGGCGGAAACTTGATTTTCGTGGAAATCCTCGTGCCAGCCTCCCCCAAATGGGCGAGGGCCTACCTGGTCCTGCAAATGTTTCTGCCCGGGAAAAGAAAACCCACAAACCCACGTTCCTGGTCTCAGTTTGAAGAACTCCGTGGGCACACTCAAAGCAGCCCGAGTTGGCACAGGTGGCAGAATATCCCTGGGCAGCATCTTGATATTCGTGGAAATCTTGCTGCCAGGCTGTCCCTAAGGAACAAGGGCCTACTTGGTACTGACAAAGGCTTCTGCCCTGGAAAACAAAACCCAGCACCCCACGTTTCTGGTCTCAGTTTGCAGAGCACCATGGGCACTCTCAAAGCAGCGTGAGTTGGCACAGGTGGCAGCTTGTCCCTGGGCAGCATCTTGATATTCGTGGAAATCCAGCAGGCTGCCTGCCCTTAAGGACCGAGGGCCTACCTGGCACTTCAAATGCTTCTGCCCGGAGAAACAAAGCTCAGCACCCCAGGTTCATGGTCTCAGTTTGCAGAGCTCCATGGGCACTCTCAAAGCAGCCCGAGTTGGCACAGGTGGCAGCTTGTCCCTGGGCAGCATCTTGATATTCCTGGAAATCTTGCTGCCAGGCTGTCCCTAGGGAACAAGGGCCTACCTGGTACTGAGAGAGGCTTCTGCCCGGGAAAACAAAACCCACAACCCTACGTTCCTGGTCTCAGTTTGCAGAGCTCCGTGGGCACCCTCAAAGCACCGCGAGTTTGCACAAGTTGCAGTTTGTCCCGGGGCAGCATCTTGATATTCGTGGAAATTCAGCCGACAGCCTGCCCCTGAGGAACAAGGGCCCTCCTGGTACTGACAAAGGCTTCTGCCCCGGAAAACAAAACCCACCACCCCACGATCCTGGTCTCAGTTTGCAGAGCTCCATGGGCACTCTCAAAGCAGCCCGAGTTGGCACAGGTGGCAGTTTGTCCCTGGGCGGCATCTTGATATTCGTGGAAATCCTGCAGGCAGCCGGCCCCAAGGGCCAAGGGCCTACCTGGTACTGACAAAGGCTTCTGCTCTGGAAAACAAAACCCAGCACCCCACGTTTCTGGTCTCAGTTTGCAGAGCACCATGGGCACTCTCAAAGCAGCGCGAGTTGGCACAGGTGGCAGCTTGTCCTTTGGCAGCATCTTGATATTCATGGAAATCCAGCAGGCTGCCTGCCCTTAAAGACCAAGGGCCTACCTGGCACTTCAAATGCTTCTGCCCGGAGAAACAAAACTCAGCAACCCAGGTTCATGGTCTCAGTTTGCAGAGCTCCATGGGCACTCTCAAAGCAGCCCGAGTTGGCACAGGTGGCAGCTTGTCCCTGGGCAGCATCTTGATATTCGTGGAAATCTTGCAGGCAGCCTGCCCCTAAGGAACAAGGGCCTACCTGGTACTGACAAAGGCTTCTGCCCGGGAAAACAAAACCCACAACCCTACGTTCCTGGTCTCAGTTTGCAGAGCTCCGTGGGCACCCTCAAAGCAGCCCGAGTTGGCACAGGTGGCAGCTTGTCCCTGGGCAGCATCTTGATATTCGTGGAAATCCTGCAGGCTGCCAGCCCTTAAAGTCCAAGGGCCTACCTGGCACTGCAAATGTTTCTGCCCAGAGAAACAAAACTCAGCACCTCACGTTAATGGTCCCAGTTTGCAGAGCTCCATGGGAACTCTCAAAGCAGCCCGAGTTGGCACAGGTGGCAGCTTGTCCCCAGTGGCATCTTGATATGCGTGGAAATCCAGCAGGCAGACTGCCTCTAAGGGCTGAGGGCCTACTTGGTACTGACAAAGGCTTCTGCCCTGGAAAACAAAACCCATAACCCCACATACTTCCTCTCAGTTTGAAGAGCTCTGTGGGCACTCTCAAAGCAGCCCGAGTTGGCACAGGTGGCAGCTTGTCCCTGGGCGGCATCTTGATATTCGTGGAAATCCTGCAGGCAGCTGGCCCCAAAGGGCCAACGGCCTACCTGGTACTGAGAAAGGCTTCTGCCCGGGAAAACAGAACTCACCAACCCACGTTCCTGGTCTCAGTTTGCAGAGCACCATGGGCACTCTCAAAGCAGCGTGAGTTGGCACAGGTGGCAGCTTGTCCCTGGGCAGCATCTTGATATTCGTGGAAATCCAGCAGGCTGCCTGCCCTTAAGGACCGAGGGCCTACCTGGAACTTCAAATGCTTCTGCCCGGAGAAACAAAACTCAGCAACACAGGTTCATGGTCTCAGTTTGCAGAGCTCCGTGGGCACTCTCAAAGCAGCGCGAGTTGGCACAAGTGGCAGCTTGTCCCTGGGCAGCATCTTGATATTCGTGGAAATCCAGCGGGCAGCCTGCCCCTGAGGAACAAGGGCCCTCCTGGTACTGACAAAGGCTTCTGCCCGGGAAAACAAAAGCCATAACCCCACGTTCCACATCTCAGTTTGCAGAGCACCGTGGGCACTCTCAAAGCAGCCCGAGTTGGCACAGGTGGCAGCTTGTCCCTGGGCAGCATCTTGATATTCGTGGAAATCCTGCAGGCAGCCGGCCCCCAAGGGCCAAGGGCCGACCTGGTACTGACAAAGGCTTCTGCCAGGGGAAACAAAACCCAGCACCCCACGTTTCTGGTCTCAGTTTGCAGAGCTCCGTGGGCACCCTCAAAGCAGCCCGAGTTGGCACAGGTGGCAGCTTGTCCCTGGGCAGCATCTTGATATTCGTGGAAATCCTGCAGGCTGCCAGCCCTTAAAGACCAAGGGCCTACCTGGCACTGCAAATGTTTCTGCCCTGGCAAACAAAACTCAGCACCTCACGTTAATGGTCCCAGTTTGCAGAGCTCCATGGGAACTCTCAAAGCAGCCCGAGTTGGCACAGGTGGCAGCTTGTCCCTGGGCAGCATCTTGATATTCGTGGAAATCTTGCTGCCAGGCTGTCCCTAAGGAACTAGGGCCTACCTGGTACTGAGAGAGGCTTCTGCCCGGGAAAACAAAACCCACAACCCTACGTTCCTGGTCTGAGTTTGCAGAGCTCCGTGGGCACCCTCAAAGCAGCGCGAGTTGGCACAAGTGGAAGCTGGTCCCTGGGCAGCATCTTGATATTCGTGGAAATCCAGGAGGCAGCCGGCCCTGAATTACGAGAGCCTACCTGGTACTGCAAATGCTTCTGCCCAGGGAAACAAAACTCACCAAGGCAAGTTCCTGGTCTCACTTTGCAGAGCTCCATGGGCACTCTCAAAGCAGCCCGAGTTGGCACAGGTGGCAGCTTGTCCCTGGGTGGCATCTTGATATGCGTGGAAATCCAGCAGGCAGACTGCCTCTAAGGGCTGAGGGCCTACTTGGTACTGACAAAGGCTTCTGCCCTGGAAAACAAAACCCATAACCCCACATACTTTCTCTCAGTTTGAAGAGCTCTGTGGGCACTCTCAAAGCAGCCCGAGTTGCCACAGGTGGCAGCTTGTCCCTGGGCGGCATCTTGATATTCGTGGAAATCCTGCAGGCAGCTGGCCCCAAAGGGCCAACGGCCTACCTGGTACTGACAAAGGCTTCTGCCCGGGAAAACAAAACTCAGAACACCACGTTTCTGGTCTCAGTTTGCAGAGCACCATGGGCACTCTCAAAGCAGCCCGAGTTGGCACAGGTGGCAGCTTGTCCCTGGGCGGAAACTTGATTTTCGTGGAAATCCTCGTGCCAGCCTCCCCCAAAGGGCCGAGGGCCTACCTGGTCCTGCAAATGTTTCTGCCCGGGAAAAGAAAACCCACAAACCCACGTTCCTGGTCTCAGTTTGAAGAACTCCGTGGGCACACTCAAAGCAGCCCGAGTTGGCACAGGTGGCAGAATATCCCTGGGCAGCATCTTGATATTCGTGGAAATCTTGCTGCCAGGCTGTCCCTAAGGAACAAGGGCCTACTTGGTACTGACAAAGGCTTCTGCCCTGGAAAACAAAACCCAGCACCCCACGTTTCTGGTCTCAGTTTGCAGAGCACCATGGGCACTCTCAAAGCAGCGCGAGTTGGCACAGGTGGCAGCTTGTCCCTGGGCAGCATCTTGATATTCGTGGAAATCCAGCAGGCTGCCTGCCCTTAAGGACCGAGGGCCTACCTGGCACTTCAAATGCTTCTGCCCGGAGAAACAAAGCTCAGCACCCCAGGTTCATGGTCTCAGTTTGCAGAGCTCCATGGGCACTCTCAAAGCAGCCCGAGTTGGCACAGGTGGCAGCTTGTCCCTGGGCAGCATCTTGATATTCGTGGAAATCTTGCTGCCAGGCTGTCCCTAGGGAACAAGGGCCTACCTGGTACTGAGAGAGGCTTCTGCCCGGGAAAACAAAACCCACAACCCTACGTTCCTGGTCTCAGTTTGCAGAGCTCCGTGGGCACCCTCAAAGCACCGCGAGTTTGCACAAGTTGCAGTTTGTCCCTGGGCGGCATCTTGATATTCGTGGAAATCCTGCAGGCAGCCGGCCCCCAAGGGCCAAGGGCCTACCTGGTACTGACAAATGCTTCTGCTCTGGAAAAGAAAACCCAGCACCCCACGTTTCTGGTCTCAGTTTGCAGAGCACCATGGGCACTCTCAAAGCAGCGCGAGTTGGCACAGGTGGCAGCTTGTCCTTTGGCAGCATCTTGATATTCATGGAAATCCAGCAGGCTGCCTGCCCTTAAAGACCAAGGGGCTACCTGGCACTTCAAATGCTTCTGCCCGGAGAAACAAAACTCAGCAACCCAGGTTCATGGTCTCAGTTTGCAGAGCTCCATGGGCACTCTCAAAGCAGCCCGAGTTGGCACAGGTGGCAGCTTGTCCCTGGGCAGCATCTTGATATTCGTGGAAATCTTGCAGGCATCCTGCCCCTAAGGAACAAGGGCCTACCTGGTACTGACAAAGGCTTCTGCCCGGGAAAACAAAACCCACAACCCTACGTTCCTGGTCTCAGTTTGCAGAGCTCCGTGGGCACCCTCAAAGCAGCCCGAGTTGGCACAGGTGGCAGCTTGTCCCTGGGCAGCATCTTGATATTCGTGGAAATCCTGCAGGCTGCCAGCCCTTAAAGTCCAAGGGCCTACCTGGCACTGCAAATGTTTCTGCCCAGAGAAACAAAACTCAGCACCTCACGTTAATGGTCCCAGTTTGCAGAGCTCCATGGGAAATCTCAAAGCAGCCCGAGTTGGCACAGGTGGCAGCTTGTCCCTGGGCAGCATCTTGATATTCGTGGAAATCTTGCTGCCAGCCTGCCCCTAAGGACCAAGGGCCTACCTGGTACTGAGAGAGGCTTCTGCCCGGGAAAACAAAACCCACAACCCTACGTTCCTGGTCTCAGTTTGCAGAGCTCCGTGGGCACCCTCAAAGCACCGCGAGTTGGCACAAATGGAAGCTTGTCCCTGGGCAGCATCTTGATATTCGTGGAAATCCAGGAGGCAGCCGGCCCTGAATTACGAGAGCCTACCTGGTACTGCAAATGCTTCTGCCAGGGGAAACAAAACTCAGCACCCCACGTTCCTGGTCTCACTTTGCAGAGCTCCATGGGCACTCTCAAAGCAGCCCGAGTTGGCACAGGTGGCAGCTTGTCCCTGGGTGGCATCTTGATATGCGTGGAAATCCAGCAGGCAGACTGCCTCTAAGGGCTGAGGGCCTACTTGGTACTGACAAAGGCTTCTGCCCTGGAAAACAAAACCCATAACCCCACATACTTTCTCTCAGTTTGAAGAGCTCTGTGGGCACTCTCAAAGCAGCCCGAGTTGCCACAGGTGGCAGCTTGTCCCTGGGCGGCATCTTGATATTCGTGGAAATCCTGCAGGCAGCTGGCCCCAAAGGGCCAACGGCCTACCTGGTACTGACAAAGGCTTCTGCCCGGGAAAACAAAACTCAGAACACCACGTTTCTGGTCTCAGTTTGCAGAGCACCATGGGCACTCCCAAAGCAGCCCGAGTTGGCACAGGTGGCAGCTTGTCCCTGGGCAGCATCTTGATATTCGTGGAAATCCAGCAGGCTGCCTGCCCTTAGGGACCGAGGGCCTACCTGGAACTTCAAATGCTTCTGCCCGGAGAAACAAAACTCAGCAACACAGGTTCATGGTCTCAGTTTGCAGAGCTCCGTGGGCACTCTCAAAGCAGCCCGAGTTGGCACAGGTGGCAGCTTGTCCCTGGGCAGCATCTTGATATTCGTGGAAATCCTGCAGGCAGCCGGCCCCCAAGGGCCAAGGGCCGACCTGGTACTGACAAAGGCTTCTGCCCTGGAAAACAAAACCCAGCACCCCACGTTTCTGGTCTCAGTTTGCAGAGCTCCGTGGGCACCCTCAAAGCAGCGCGACTTGGCACAGGTGGCAGCTTGTCCCTGGGCAGCATCTTGATATTCGTGGAAATCCTGCAGGCTGCCAGCCCTTAAAGACCAAGGGCCTACCTGGCACTGCAAATGTTTCTGCCCTGGCAAACAAAACTCAGCACCTCACGTTAATGGTCCCAGTTTGCAGAGCTCCATGGGCACTCTCAAAGCAGCCCGAGTTGGCACAGGTGGCAGCTTGTCCCTGGGCAGCATCTTGATATTCGTGGAAATCTTGCTGCCAGCCTGCCCCTAAGGAACAAGGGCCTACCTGGTACTGAGAGAGGCTTCTGCCCGGGAAAACAAAACCCACAACCCTACGTTCCTGGTCTCAGTTTGCAGAGCTCTGTGGGCACCCTCAAAGCAGCGCGAGTTGGCACAAGTGGAAGCTGGTCCCTGGGCAGCATCTTGATATTCGTGGAAATCCAGGAGGCAGCCGGCCCTGAATTACGAGAGCCTACCTGGTACTGCAAATGCTTCTGCCCAGGGAAACAAAACTCACCAAGGCAAGTTCCTGGTCTCACTTTGCAGAGCTCCATGGGCACTCTCAAAGCAGCCCGAGTTGGCACAGGTGGCAGCTTGTCCCTGGGTGGCATCTTGATATGCGTGGAAATCCAGCAGGCAGACTGCCTCTAAGGGCTGAGGGCCTACTTGGTACTGACAAAGGCTTCTGCCCTGGAAAACAAAACCCATAACCCCACATACTTTCTCTCAGTTTGAAGAGCTCTGTGGGCACTCTCAAAGCAGCCCGAGTTGCCACAGGTGGCAGCTTGTCCCTGGGCGGCATCTTGATATTCGTGGAAATCCTGCAGGCAGCTGGCCCCCAAGGGCCAACGGCCTACCTGGTACTGACAAAGGCTTCTGCCCGGGAAAACAAAACTCAGAACACCACTTTCCTGGTCTCAGTTTGCAGAGCACCATGGGCACTCTCAAAGCAGCCCGAGTTGGCACAG
Organism: Motacilla alba alba; assembly: GCF_015832195.1. Classification (NCBI taxonomy): domain Eukaryota; kingdom Metazoa; phylum Chordata; class Aves; order Passeriformes; family Motacillidae; genus Motacilla; species Motacilla alba. Next base: position 19,186 of record NW_024037290.1, on the reverse strand, counting down.
GTGGCAGCTTGTCCCTGGGCGGAAACTTGATTTTCGTGGAAATCCTCGTGCCAGCCTCCCCCAAAGGGCCGAGGGCCTACCTGGTCCTGCAAATGTTTCTGCCCGGGAAAAGAAAACCCACAAACCCACGTTCCTGGTCTCAGTTTGAAGAACTCCGTGGGCACACTCAAAGCAGCCCGAGTTGGCACAGGTGGCAGAATATCCCTGGGCAGCATCTTGATATTCGTGGAAATCTTGCTGCCAGGCTGTCCCTAAGGAACAAGGGCCTACTTGGTACTGACAAAGGCTTCTGCCCTGGAAAACAAAACCCAGCACCCCACGTTTCTGGTCTCAGTTTGCAGAGCACCATGGGCACTCTCAAAGCAGCGCGAGTTGGCACAGGTGGCAGCTTGTCCCTGGGCAGCATCTTGATATTCGTGGAAATCCAGCAGGCTGCCTGCCCTTAAGGACCGAGGGCCTACCTGGCACTACAAATGCTTCTGCCCGGAGAAACAAAGCTCAGCACCCCAGGTTCATGGTCTCAGTTTGCAGAGCTCCATGGGCACTCTCAAAGCAGCGCGAGTTGGCACAGGTGGCAGCTTGTCCCTGGGCAGCATCTTGATATTCGTGGAAATCTTGCTGCCAGGCTGTCCCTAGGGAACAAGGGCCTACCTGGTACTGAGAGAGGCTTCTGCCCGGGAAAACATAACCCACAACCCTACGTTCCTGGTCTCAGTTTGCAGAGCTCCGTGGGCACCCTCAAAGCACTGCGAGTTTGCACAAGTTGCAGTTTGTCCCTGGGCAGCATCTTGATATTCGTGGAAATTCAGCCGACAGCCTGCCCCTGAGGAACAAGGGCCCTCCTGGTACTGACAAAGGCTTCTGCCCCGGAAAACAAAACCCACCACCCCACGTTCCTGGTCTCAGTTTGCAGAGCTCCATGGGCACCCTCAAAGCAGCCCGAGTTGGCACAGGTGGCAGCTTGTCCCTGGGCAGCATCTTGATATTCGTGGAAATCCAGGAGGCAGCCGGCCCTGAATTACGAGAGCCTACCTGGTACTGCAAATGCTTCTGCCCAGGGAAACAAAACTCACCAAGGCAAGTTCCTGGTCTAACTTTGCAGAGCTCCATGGGCACTCTCAAAGCAGCCCGAGTTGGCACAGGTGGCAGCTTGTCCCCAGTGGCATCTTGATATGCGTGGAAATCCAGCAGGCAGACTGCCTCTAAGGGCTGAGGGCCTACTTGGTACTGACAAAGGCTTCTGCCCTGGAAAACAAAACCCATAACCCCACATACTTTCTCTCAGTTTGAAGAGCTCTGTGGGCACTCTCAAAGCAGCCCGAGTTGCCACAGGTGGCAGCTTGTCCCTGGGCGGCATCTTGATATTCGTGGAAATCCTGCAGGCAGCTGGCCCCCAAGGGCCAACGGCCTACCTGGTACCTGCCTGGGAAAACAAAACTACTGGTCTCAGTTTGCAAACCATGGCTTCAAAGCAGCGCGAGTTGCCAGGTGGCAGGGGTGGCAAAACAAAACTCAGGGCTGAACACCAAAGGCTTTCCTGGAAAACAAAACCCATCCCCACATCAGTTTGCTCTGTGGGCAGAGCACCATGGGCACTCTGGAAATCAAGCTGGCCCCCAAGCAGCGGTACTGACAAAGTTGCCCGGGAAACACTCAGGGTGTTTGCAGCTGGGCACTCTCAAAGCAGCCCGAGTCCCTGGGGCGGAAACTTGATTTTCGTGGAAATCCTCGTGCCAGCCTCCCCCAAAGGGCCGAGGGCCTACCTGGTCCTGCAAATGTTTCTGCCCGGGAAAAGAAAACCCACAAACCCACGTTCCTGGTCTCAGTTTGAAGAACTCCGTGGGCACACTCAAAGCAGCCCGAGTTGGCACAGGTGGCAGAATATCCCTGGGCAGCATCTTGATATTCGTGGAAATCTTGCTGCCAGGCTGTCCCTAAGGAACAAGGGCCTACTTGGTACTGACAAAGGCTTCTGCCCTGGAAAACAAAACCCAGCACCCCACGTTTCTGGTCTCAGTTTGCAGAGCACCATGGGCACTCTCAAAGCAGCGCGAGTTGGCACAGGTGGCAGCTTGTCCCTGGGCAGCATCTTGATATTCGTGGAAATCCAGCAGGCTGCTGCCCTTAAGGACCGAGGGCCTACCTGGCACTTCAAATGCTTCTGCCCGGAGAAACAAAGCTCAGCACCCCAGGTTCATGGTCTCAGTTTGCAGAGCTCCATGGGCACTCTCAAAGCAGCGCGAGTTGGCACAGGTGGCAGCTTGTCCCTGGGCAGCATCTTGATATTCGTGGAAATCTTGCTGCCAGGCTGTCCCTAGGGAACAAGGGCCTACCTGGTACTGAGAGAGGCTTCTGCCCGGGAAAACATAACCCACAACCCTACGTTCCTGGTGTCAGTTTGCAGAGCTCCGTGGGCACCCTCAAAGCAGCGCGAGTTTGCACAAGTTGCAGTTTGTCCCTGGGCAGCATCTTGATATTCGTGGAAATTCAGCCGACAGCCTGCCCCTGAGGAACAAGGGCCCTCCTGGTACTGACAAAGGCTTCTGCCCCGGAAAACAAAACCCACCACCCCACGTTCCTGGTCTCAGTTTGCAGAGCTCCATGGGCACCCTCAAAGCAGCCCGAGTTGGCACAGGTGGCAGCTTGTCCCTGGGCAGCATCTTGATATTCGTGGAAATCCAGGAGGCAGCCGGCCCTGAATTACGAGAGCCTACCTGGTACTGCAAATGCTTCTGCCCAGGGAAACAAAACTCACCAAGGCAAGTTCCTGGTCTAACTTTGCAGAGCTCCATGGGCACTCTCAAAGCAGCCCGAGTTGGCACAGGTGGCAGCTTGTCCCCAGTGGCATCTTGATATGCGTGGAAATCCAGCAGGCAGACTGCCTCTAAGGGCTGAGGGCCTACTTGGTACTGACAAAGGCTTCTGCCCTGGAAAACAAAACCCATAACCCCACATACTTTCTCTCAGTTTGAAGAGCTCTGTGGGCACTCTCAAAGCAGCCCGAGTTGCCACAGGTGGCAGCTTGTCCCTGGGCGGCATCTTGATATTCGTGGAAATCCTGCAGGCAGCTGGCCCCCAAGGGCCAACGGCCTACCTGGTACTGACAAAGGCTTCTGCCCGGGAAAACAAAACTCAGAACACCACTTTCCTGGTCTCAGTTTGCAGAGCACCATGGGCACTCTCAAAGCAGCGCGAGTTGGCACAGGTGGCAGCTTGTCCCTGGGTGGCATCTTGATATGCGTGGAAATCCAGCAGGCAGACTGCCTCTAAGGGCTGAGGGCCTACTTGGTACTGACAAAGGCTTCTGCCCTGAAAACAAAACCCATAACCCCACATACTTTCTCTCAGTTTGAAGAGCTCTGTGGGCACTCTCAAAGCAGCCCAAGTTGCCACAGGTGGCAGCTTGTCCCTGGGCGGCATCTTGATATTCGTGGAAATCCTGCAGGCAGCTGGCCCCCAAGGGCCAACGGCCTACCTGGTACTGACAAAGGCTTCTGCCCGGGAAAACAAAACTCAGAACACCACTTTCCTGGTCTCAGTTTGCAGAGCACCATGGGCACTCTCAAAGCAGCCCGAGTTGGCACAGGTGGCAGCTTGTCCCTGGGCGGAAACTTGATTTTCGTGGAAATCCTCGTGCCAGCCTCCCCCAAAGGGCCGAGGGCCTACCTGGTCCTGCAAATGTTTCTGCCCGGGAAAAGAAAACCCACAAACCCACGTTCCTGGTCTCAGTTTGAAGAACTCCGTGGGCACACTCAAAGCAGCCCGAGTTGGCACAGGTGGCAGAATATCCCTGGGCAGCATCTTGATATTCGTGGAAATCTTGCTGCCAGGCTGTCCCTAAGGAACAAGGGCCTACTTGGTACTGACAAAGGCTTCTGCCCTGGAAAACAAAACCCAGCACCCCACGTTTCTGGTCTCAGTTTGCAGAGCACCATGGGCACTCTCAAAGCAGCGCGAGTTGGCACAGGTGGCAGCTTGTCCCTGGGCAGCATCTTGATATTCGTGGAAATCCAGCAGGCTGCCTGCCCTTAAGGACCGAGGGCCTACCTGGCACTTCAAATGCTTCTGCCCGGAGAAACAAAGCTCAGCACCCCAGGTTCATGGTCTCAGTTTGCAGAGCTCCATGGGCACTCTCAAAGCAGCGCGAGTTGGCACAGGTGGCAGCTTGTCCCTGGGCAGCATCTTGATATTCGTGGAAATCCAGGAGGCAGCCGGCCCTGAATTACGAGAGCCTACCTGGTACTGCAAATGCTTCTGCCCAGGGAAACAAAACTCACCAAGGCAAGTTCCTGGTCTAACTTTGCAGAGCTCCATGGGCACTCTCAAAGCAGCCCGAGTTGGCACAGGTGGCAGCTTGTCCCCAGTGGCATCTTGATATGCGTGGAAATCCAGCAGGCAGACTGCCTCTAAGGGCTGAGGGCCTACTTGGTACTGACAAAGGCTTCTGCCCTGGAAAACAAAACCCATAACCCCACATACTTTCTCTCAGTTTGAAGAGCTCTGTGGGCACTCTCAAAGCAGCCCGAGTTGCCACAGGTGGCAGCTTGTCCCTGGGCGGCATCTTGATATTCGTGGAAATCCTGCAGGCAGCTGGCCCCCAAGGGCCAACGGCCTACCTGGTACTGACAAAGGCTTCTGCCCGGGAAAACAAAACTCAGAACACCACTTTCCTGGTCTCAGTTTGCAGAGCACCATGGGCACTCTCAAAGCAGCGCGAGTTGGCACAGGTGGCAGCTTGTCCCTGGGCGGAAACTTGATTTTCGTGGAAATCCTCGTGCCAGCCTCCCCCAAAGGGCCGAGGGCCTACCTGGTCCTGCAAATGTTTCTGCCCGGGAAAAGAAAACCCACAAACCCACGTTCCTGGTCTCAGTTTGAAGAACTCCGTGGGCACACTCAAAGCAGCCCGAGTTGGCACAGGTGGCAGAATATCCCTGGGCAGCATCTTGATATTCGTGGAAATCTTGCTGCCAGGCTGTCCCTAAGGAACAAGGGCCTACTTGGTACTGACAAAGGCTTCTGCCCTGGAAAACAAAACCCAGCACCCCACGTTTCTGGTCTCAGTTTGCAGAGCACCATGGGCACTCTCAAAGCAGCGCGAGTTGGCACAGGTGGCAGCTTGTCCCTGGGCAGCATCTTGATATTCGTGGAAATCCAGCAGGCTGCCTGCCCTTAAGGACCGAGGGCCTACCTGGCACTTCAAATGCTTCTGCCCGGAGAAACAAAGCTCAGCACCCCAGGTTCATGGTCTCAGTTTGCAGAGCTCCATGGGCACTCTCAAAGCAGCGCGAGTTGGCACAGGTGGCAGCTTGTCCCTGGGCAGCATCTTGATATTCGTGGAAATCTTGCTGCCAGGCTGTCCCTAGGGAACAAGGGCCTACCTGGTACTGAGAGAGGCTTCTGCCCGGGAAAACATAACCCACAACCCTACGTTCCTGGTCTCAGTTTGCAGAGCTCCGTGGGCACCCTCAAAGCAGCGCGAGTTTGCACAAGTTGCAGTTTGTCCCTGGGCAGCATCTTGATATTCGTGGAAATTCAGCCGACAGCCTGCCCCTGAGGAACAAGGGCCCTCCTGGTACTGACAAAGGCTTCTGCCCCGGAAAACAAAACCCACCACCCCACGTTCCTGGTCTCAGTTTGCAGAGCTCCATGGGCACCCTCAAAGCAGCCCGAGTTGGCACAGGTGGCAGCTTGTCCCTGGGCAGCATCTTGATATTCGTGGAAATCCAGGAGGCAGCCGGCCCTGAATTACGAGAGCCTACCTGGTACTGCAAATGCTTCTGCCCAGGGAAACAAAACTCACCAAGGCAAGTTCCTGGTCTAACTTTGCAGAGCTCCATGGGCACTCTCAAAGCAGCCCGAGTTGGCACAGGTGGCAGCTTGTCCCCAGTGGCATCTTGATATGCGTGGAAATCCAGCAGGCAGACTGCCTCTAAGGGCTGAGGGCCTACTTGGTACTGACAAAGGCTTCTGCCCTGGAAAACAAAACCCATAACCCCACATACTTTCTCTCAGTTTGAAGAGCTCTGTGGGCACTCTCAAAGCAGCCCGAGTTGCCACAGGTGGCAGCTTGTCCCTGGGCGGCATCTTGATATTCGTGGAAATCCTGCAGGCAGCTGGCCCCCAAGGGCCAACGGCCTACCTGGTACTGACAAAGGCTTCTGCCCGGGAAAACAAAACTCAGAACACCACTTTCCTGGTCTCAGTTTGCAGAGCACCATGGGCACTCTCAAAGCAGCGCGAGTTGGCACAGGTGGCAGCTTGTCCCTGGGTGGCATCTTGATATGCGTGGAAATCCAGCAGGCAGACTGCCTCTAAGGGCTGAGGGCCTACTTGGTACTGACAAAGGCTTCTGCCCTGGAAAACAAAACCCATAACCCCACATACTTTCTCTCAGTTTGAAGAGCTCTGTGGGCACTCTCAAAGCAGCCCAAGTTGCCACAGGTGGCAGCTTGTCCCTGGGCGGCATCTTGATATTCGTGGAAATCCTGCAGGCAGCTGGCCCCCAAGGGCCAACGGCCTACCTGGTACTGACAAAGGCTTCTGCCCGGGAAAACAAAACTCAGAACACCACTTTCCTGGTCTCAGTTTGCAGAGCACCATGGGCACTCTCAAAGCAGCCCGAGTTGGCACAGGTGGCAGCTTGTCCCTGGGCGGAAACTTGATTTTCGTGGAAATCCTCGTGCCAGCCTCCCCCAAAGGGCCGAGGGCCTACCTGGTCCTGCAAATGTTTCTGCCCGGGAAAAGAAAACCCACAAACCCACGTTCCTGGTCTCAGTTTGAAGAACTCCGTGGGCACACTCAAAGCAGCCCGAGTTGGCACAGGTGGCAGAATATCCCTGGGCAGCATCTTGATATTCGTGGAAATCTTGCTGCCAGGCTGTCCCTAAGGAACAAGGGCCTACTTGGTACTGACAAAGGCTTCTGCCCTGGAAAACAAAACCCAGCACCCCACGTTTCTGGTCTCAGTTTGCAGAGCACCATGGGCACTCTCAAAGCAGCGCGAGTTGGCACAGGTGGCAGCTTGTCCCTGGGCAGCATCTTGATATTCGTGGAAATCCAGCAGGCTGCCTGCCCTTAAGGACCGAGGGCCTACCTGGCACTTCAAATGCTTCTGCCCGGAGAAACAAAGCTCAGCACCCCAGGTTCATGGTCTCAGTTTGCAGAGCTCCATGGGCACTCTCAAAGCAGCGCGAGTTGGCACAGGTGGCAGCTTGTCCCTGGGCAGCATCTTGATATTCGTGGAAATCTTGCTGCCAGGCTGTCCCTAGGGAACAAGGGCCTACCTGGTACTGAGAGAGGCTTCTGCCCGGGAAAACATAACCCACAACCCTACGTTCCTGGTCTCAGTTTGCAGAGCTCCGTGGGCACCCTCAAAGCAGCGCGAGTTTGCACAAGTTGCAGTTTGTCCCTGGGCAGCATCTTGATATTCGTGGAAATTCAGCCGACAGCCTGCCCCTGAGGAACAAGGGCCCTCCTGGTACTGACAAAGTCTTCTGCCCCGGAAAACAAAACCCACCACCCCACGTTCCTGGTCTCAGTTTGCAGAGCTCCATGGGCACCCTCAAAGCAGCCCGAGTTGGCACAGGTGGCAGCTTGTCCCTGGGCAGCATCTTGATATTCGTGGAAATCCAGGAGGCAGCCGGCCCTGAATTACGAGAGCCTACCTGGTACTGCAAATGCTTCTGCCCAGGGAAACAAAACTCACCAAGGCAAGTTCCTGGTCTAACTTTGCAGAGCTCCATGGGCACTCTCAAAGCAGCCCGAGTTGGCACAGGTGGCAGCTTGTCCCCAGTGGCATCTTGATATGCGTGGAAATCCAGCAGGCAGACTGCCTCTAAGGGCTGAGGGCCTACTTGGTACTGACAAAGGCTTCTGCCCTGGAAAACAAAACCCATAACCCCACATACTTTCTCTCAGTTTGAAGAGCTCTGTGGGCACTCTCAAAGCAGCCCGAGTTGCCACAGGTGGCAGCTTGTCCCTGGGCGGCATCTTGATATTCGTGGAAATCCTGCAGGCAGCTGGCCCCCAAGGGCCAACGGCCTACCTGGTACTGACAAAGGCTTCTGCCCGGGAAAACAAAACTCAGAACACCACTTTCCTGGTCTCAGTTTGCAGAGCACCATGGGCACTCTCAAAGCAGCGCGAGTTGGCACAGGTGGCAGCTTGTCCCTGGGTGGCATCTTGATATGCGTGGAAATCCAGCAGGCAGACTGCCTCTAAGGGCTGAGGGCCTACTTGGTACTGACAAAGGCTTCTGCCCTGGAAAACAAAACCCATAACCCCACATACTTTCTCTCAGTTTGAAGAGCTCTGTGGGCACTCTCAAAGCAGCCCAAGTTGCCACAGGTGGCAGCTTGTCCCTGGGCGGCATCTTGATATTCGTGGAAATCCTGCAGGCAGCTGGCCCCCAAGGGCCAACGGCCTACCTGGTACTGACAAAGGCTTCTGCCCGGGAAAACAAAACTCAGAACACCACGTTTCTGGTCTCAGTTTGCAGAGCACCATGGGCACTCTCAAAGCAGCCCGAGTTGGCACAGGTGGCAGCTTGTCCCTGGGCGGAAACTTGATTTTCGTGGAAATCCTCGTGCCAGCCTCCCCCAAAGGGCCGAGGGCCTACCTGGTCCTGCAAATGTTTCTGCCTGGGAAAAGAAAACCCACAAACCCACGTTCCTGGTCTCAGTTTGAAGAACTCCGTGGGCACACTCAAAGCAGCCCGAGTTGGCACAGGTGGCAGAATATCCCTGGGCAGCATCTTGATATTCGTGGAAATCTTGCTGCCAGGCTGTCCCTAAGGAACAAGGGCCTACTTGGTACTGACAAAGGCTTCTGCCCTGGAAAACAAAACCCAGCACCCCACGTTTCTGGTCTCAGTTTGCAGAGCACCATGGGCACTCTCAAAGCAGCGCGAGTTGGCACAGGTGGCAGCTTGTCCCTGGGCAGCATCTTGATATTCGTGGAAATCCAGCAGGCTGCCTGCCCTTAAGGACCGAGGGCCTACCTGGCACTTCAAATGCTTCTGCCCGGAGAAACAAAGCTCAGCACCCCAGGTTCATGGTCTCAGTTTGCAGAGCTCCATGGGCACTCTCAAAGCAGCGCGAGTTGGCACAGGTGGCAGCTTGTCCCTGGGCAGCATCTTGATATTCGTGGAAATCTTGCTGCCAGGCTGTCCCTAGGGAACAAGGGCCTACCTGGTACTGAGAGAGGCTTCTGCCCGGGAAAACATAACCCACAACCCTACGTTCCTGGTCTCAGTTTGCAGAGCTCCGTGGGCACCCTCAAAGCACCGCGAGTTTGCACAAGTTGCAGTTTGTCCCTGGGCAGCATCTTGATATTCGTGGAAATTCAGCCGACAGCCTGCCCCTGAGGAACAAGGGCCCTCCTGGTACTGACAAAGGCTTCTGCCCCGGAAAACAAAACCCACCACCCCACGTTCCTGGTCTCAGTTTGCAGAGCTCCATGGGCACCCTCAAAGCAGCCCGAGTTGGCACAGGTGGCAGCTTGTCCCTGGGCAGCATCTTGATATTCGTGGAAATCCAGGAGGCAGCCGGCCCTGAATTACGAGAGCCTACCTGGTACTGCAAATGCTTCTGCCCAGGGAAACAAAACTCACCAAGGCAAGTTCCTGGTCTAACTTTGCAGAGCTCCATGGGCACTCTCAAAGCAGCCCGAGTTGGCACAGGTGGCAGCTTGTCCCCAGTGGCATCTTGATATGCGTGGAAATCCAGCAGGCAGACTGCCTCTAAGGGCTGAGGGCCTACTTGGTACTGACAAAGGCTTCTGCCCTGGAAAACAAAACCCATAACCCCACATACTTTCTCTCAGTTTGAAGAGCTCTGTGGGCACTCTCAAAGCAGCCCGAGTTGCCACAGGTGGCAGCTTGTCCCTGGGCGGCATCTTGATATTCGTGGAAATCCTGCAGGCAGCTGGCCCCCAAGGGCCAACGGCCTACCTGGTACTGACAAAGGCTTCTGCCCGGGAAAACAAAACTCAGAACACCACTTTCCTGGTCTCAGTTTGCAGAGCACCATGGGCACTCTCAAAGCAGCGCGAGTTGGCACAGGTGGCAGCTTGTCCCTGGGCGGAAACTTGATTTTCGTGGAAATCCTCGTGCCAGCCTCCCCCAAAGGGCCGAGGGCCTACCTGGTCCTGCAAATGTTTCTGCCCGGGAAAAGAAAACCCACAAACCCACGTTCCTGGTCTCAGTTTGAAGAACTCCGTGGGCACACTCAAAGCAGCCCGAGTTGGCACAGGTGGCAGAATATACCTGGGCAGCATCTTGATATTCGTGGAAATCTTGCTGCCAGGCTGTCCCTAAGGAACAAGGGCCTACTTGGTACTGACAAAGGCTTCTGCCCTGGAAAACAAAACCCAGCACCCCACGTTTCTGGTCTCAGTTTGCAGAGCACCATGGGCACTCTCAAAGCAGCGCGAGTTGCCACAGGTGGCAGCTTGTCCCTGGGCAGCATCTTGATATTCGTGGAAATCCAGCAGGCTGCCTGCCCTTAAGGACCGAGCGCCTACCTGGCACTTCAAATGCTTCTGCCCGGAGAAACAAAGCTCAGCACCCCAGGTTCATGGTCTCAGTTTGCAGAGCTCCATGGGCACTCTCAAAGCAGCCCGAGTTGGCACAGGTGGCAGCTTGTCCCTGGGCAGCATCTTGATATTCGTGGAAATCTTCCTGCCAGGCTGTCCCTAGGGAACAAGGGCCTACCTGGTACTGAGAGAGGCTTCTGCCCGGGAAAACAAAACCCACAACCCTACGTTCCTGGTCTCAGTTTGCAGAGCTCCGTGGGCACCCTCAAAGCACCGCGAGTTTGCACAAGTTGCAGTTTGTCCCTGGGCAGCATCTTGATATTCGTGGAAATTCAGCCGACAGCCTGCCCCTGAGGAACAAGGGCCCTCCTGGTACTGACAAAGGCTTCTGCCCCGGAAAACAAAACCCACCACCCCACGTTCCTGGTCTCAGTTTGCAGAGCTCCATGGGCACTCTCAAAGCAGCCCGAGTTGGCACAGGTGGCAGTTTGTCCCTGGGCGGCATCTTGATATTCGTGGAAATCCTGCAGGCAGCCGGCCCCCAAGGGCCAAGGGCCTACCTGGTACGGACAAAGGCTTCTGCTCTGGAAAACAAAACCCAGCACCCCACGTTTCTGGTCTCAGTTTGCAGAGCACCATGGGCACTCTCAAAGCAGCGCGAGTTGGCACAGGTGGCAGCTTGTCCTTTGGCAGCATCTTGATATTCATGGAAATCCAGCAGGCTGCCTGCCCTTAAAGACCAAGGGCCTATCTGGCACTGCAAATGTTTCTGCCCAGAGAAACAAAACTCAGCACCTCACGTTAATGGTCCCAGTTGGCAGAGCTCCATGGGAACTCTCAAAGCAGCCCGAGTTGGCACAGGTGGCAGCTTGTCCCTGGGCAGCATCTTGATATTCGTGGAAATCTTGCTGCCAGCCTGCCCCTAAGGACCAAGGGCCTACCTGGTACTGAGAGTGGCTTCTGCCCGGGAAAACAAAACCCACAACCCTACGTTCCTGGTCTCAGTTTGCAGAGCTCCGTGGGCACCCTCAAAGCAGCGCGAGTTGGCCCAAGTGGCAGCTTGTCCCTGGGCAGCATCTTGATATTCGTGGAAATCCAGGAGGCAGCCGGCCCTGAAGTTCCGAGAGCCTGCCTTGTACTGCAAATGCTTCTGCCCGGGGAAACAAAACTCACCAAGGCAAGTTCCTGGTCTAACTTCGCAGAGCTCCATGGGCACTCTCAAAGCAGCCCGAGTTGGCACAGGTGGCAGCTTGTCCCTGGGCGGCATCTTGATATTCGTGGAAATCCTGCAGGCAGCTGGCCCCAAAGGGCCAACGGCCTACCTGGTACTGACAAAGGCTTCTGCCCGGGAAAACAGAACTCACCAACCCACGTTCCTGGTCTCAGTTTGCAGAGCTCCGTGGGCACTCTCAAAGCACCGCGAGTTTGCACAAGTTGCAGTTTGTCCCTGGGCAGCATCTTGATATTCGTGGAAATTCAGCCGACAGCCTGCCCCTGAGGAACAAGGGCCCTCCTGGTACTGACAAAGGCTTCTGCCCCGGAAAACAAAACCCACCACCCCACGTTCCTGGTCTCAGTTTGCAGAGCTCCATGGGCACTCTCAAAGCAGCCCGAGTTGGCACAAGTGGCAGTTTGTCCCTGGGCGGCATCTTGATATTCGTGGAAATCCTGCAGGCAGCCGGCCCCCAAGGGCCAAGGGCCTACCTGGTACTGACAAAGGCTTCTGCTCTGGAAAACAAAACCCAGCACCCCACGTTTCTGGTCTCAGTTTGCAGAGCACCATGGGCACTCTCAAAGCAGCGCGAGTTGGCACAGGTGGCAGCTTGTCCTTTGGCAGCATCTTGATATTCATGGAAATCCAGCAGGCTGCCTGCCCTTAAAGACCAAGGGCCTACCTGGCACTGCAAATGTTTCTGCCCAGAGAAACAAAACTCAGCACCTCACGTTAATGGTCCCAGTTTGCAGAGCTCCATGGGAACTCTCAAAGCAGCCCGAGTTGGCACAGGTGGCAGCTTGTCCCTGGGCAGCATCTTGATATTCGTGGAAATCTTGCTGCCAGCCTGCCCCTAAGGAACAAGGGCCTACCTGGTACTGAGAGAGGCTTCTGCCCGGGAAAACAAAACCCACAACCCTACGTTCCTGGTCTCAGTTTGCAGAGCTCCGTGGGCACCCTCAAAGCAGCGCGAGTTGGCCCAAGTGGCAGCTTGTCCCTGGGCAGCATCTTGATATTCGTGGAAATCCAGGAGGCAGCCGGCCCTGAAGTTCCGAGAGCCTGCCTTGTACTGCAAATGCTTCTGCCCGGGGAAACAAAACTCACCAAGGCAAGTTCCTGGTCTAACTTCGCAGAGCTCCATGGGCACTCTCAAAGCAGCCCGAGTTGGCACAGGTGGCAGCTTGTCCCCAGTGGCATCTTGATATGCGTGGAAATCCAGCAGGCAGACTGCCTCTAAGGGCTGAGGGCCTACTTGGTACTGACAAAGGCTTCTGCCCTGGAAAACAAAACCCATAACCCCACATACTTTCTCTCAGTTTGAAGAGCTCCGTGGGCACTCTCAAAGCAGCCCGAGTTGGCACAGGTGGCAGCTTGTCCCTGGGCGGCATCTTGATATTCGTGGAAATCCTGCAGGCAGCTGGCCCCAAAGGGCCAACGGCCTACCTGGTACTGACAAAGGCTTCTGCCCGGGAAAACAGAACTCACCAACCCACATTCCTGGTCTCAGTTTGCAGAGCACCATGGGCACTCTCAAAGCAGCGCGAGTTGGCACAGGTGGCAGCTTGTCCCTGGGCAGCATCTTGATATTCTTGGAAATCCAGCAGGCTGCCTGCCCCTAAGGACCGCGGGCCTACCTGGAACTTCAAATGCTTCTGCCCGGAGAAACAAAACTCAGCACCCCAGGTTCATGGTCTCAGTTTGCAGAGCTCCGTGGGCACTCTCAAAGCAGCGCGAGTTGGCACAAGTGGCAGCTTGTCCCTGGGCAGCATCTTGATATTCGTGGAAATCCAGCGGGCAGCCTGCCCCTGAGGAACAAGGGCCCTCCTGGTACTGACAAAGGTTTCTGCCCGGGAAAACAAAAGCCATAACCCCACGTTCCACATCTCAGTTTGCAGAGCACTGTGGGCACTCTCAAAGCAGCCCGAGTTGGCACAGGTGGCAGCTTGTCCCTGGGCAGCATCTTGATATTCGTGGAAATCCTGCAGGCAGCCGGCCCCCAAGGGCCAAGGGCCGACCTGGTACTGACAAAGGCTTCTGCCAGGGGAAACAAAACCCAGCACCCCACGTTTCTGGTCTCAGTTTGCAGAGCTCCGTGGGCACCCTCAAAGCAGCCCGAGTTGGCACAGGTGGCAGCTTGTCCCTGGGCAGCATCTTGATATTCGTGGAAATCCTGCAGGCTGCCAGCCCTTAAAGACCAAGGGCCTACCTGGCACTGAAAATGTTTCTGCCCTGGCAAACAAAACTCAGCACCTCACGTTAATGGTCCCAGTTTGCAGAGCTCCATGGGAACTCTCAAAGCAGCCCGAGTTGGCACAGGTGGCAGCTTGTCCCTGGGCAGCATCTTGATATTCGTGGAAATCCTGCAGGCTGCCTGCCCTTAAGGACCGAGGGCCTACCTGGAACTTCAAATGCTTCTGCCCGGAGAAACAAAACTCAGCAACACCGGTTCATGGTCTCAGTTTGCAGAGCTCCGTGGGCACTCTCAAAGCAGCGCGAGTTGGCACAGGTGGCAGCTTGTCCCTGGGCAGCATCTTGATATTCGTGGAAATCCAGCGGGCAGCCTGCCCCTGAGGAACAAGGGCCCTCCTGGTACTGACAAAGGCTTCTGCCCGGGAAAACAAAAGCCATAACCCCACGTTCCACATCTCAGTTTGCAGAGCACCGTGGGCACTCTCAAAGCAGCGCGAGTTGGCACAGGTGGCAGCTTGTCCCTGGGCAGCATCTTGATATTCGTGGAAATCCTGCAGGCAGCCGGCCCCCAAGGGCCAAGGGCCGACCTGGTACTGACAAAGGCTTCTGCCAGGGGAAACAAAACCCAGCACCCCACGTTTCTGGTCTCAGTTTGCAGAGTTCCGTGGGCACCCTCAAAGCAGCCCGAGTTGGCACAGGTGGCAGCTTGTCCCTGGGCAGCATCTTGATATTCGTGGAAATCCTGCAGGCTGCCAGCCCTTAAAGACCAAGGGCCTACCTGGCACTGCAAATGTTTCTGCCCTGGCAAACAAAACTCAGCACCTCACGTTAATGGTCCCAGTTTGCAGAGCTCCATGGGCACTCTCAAAGCAGCCCGAGTTGGCACAGGTGGCAGCTTGTCCCTGGGCAGCATCTTGATATTCGTGGAAATCTTGCTGCCAGCCTGCCCCTAAGGAACAAGGGCCTACCTGGTACTGACAAAGGCTTCTGCCCGGGAAAACAAAACCCACAACCCTACGTTCCTGGTCTCAGTTTGCAGAGCTCCGTGGGCACCGTCAAAGCAGCGCGAGTTGGCACAGGTGGAAGCTGGTCCCTGGGCAGCATCTTGATATTCGTGGAAATCCAGGAGGCAGCCGGCCCTGAATTACGAGAGCCTACCTGGTACTGCAAATGCTTCTGCCCAGGGAAACAAAACTCAGCACCCCACGTTCCTGGTCTCACTTTGCAGAGCTCCATGGGCACTCTCAAAGCAGCCCGAGTTGGCACAGGTGGCAGCTTGTCCCTGGGTGGCATCTTGATATGCGTGGAAATCCAGCAGGCAGACTGCCTCTAAGGGCTGAGGGCCTACTTGGTACTGACAAAGGCTTCTGCCCTGGAAAACAAAACCCATAACCCCACATACTTTCTCTCAGTTTGAAGAGCTCTGTGGGCACTCTCAAAGCAGCCCGAGTTGCCACAGGTGGCAGCTTGTCCCTGGGCGGCATCTTGATATGCGTGGAAATCCTGCAGGCAGCTGGCCCCCAAGGGCCAACGGCCTACCTGGTACTGACAAAGGCTTCTGACCGGGAAAACAAAACTCAGAACACCACTTTCCTGGTCTCAGTTTGCAGAGCACCATGGGCACTCTCAAAGCAGCCCGAGTTGGCACAGGTGGCAGCTTGTCCCTGGGCGGAAACTTGATTTTCGTGGAAATCCTCGTGCCAGCCTCCCCCAAAGGGCTGAGGGCCTACCTGGTCCTGCAAATGTTTCTGCCCGGGAAAAGAAAACCCACAAACCCACGTTCCTGGTCTCAGTTTGAAGAACTCCGTGGGCACACTCAAAGCAGCCCGAGTTGGCACAGGTGGCAGAATATCCCTGGGCAGCATCTTGATATTCGTGGAAATCTTGCTGCCAGGCTGTCCCTAAGGAACAAGGGCCTACTTGGTACTGACAAAGGCTTCTGCCCTGGAAAACAAAACCCAGCACCCCACGTTTCTGGTCTCAGTTTGCAGAGCACCATGGGCACTCTCAAAGCAGCGCGAGTTGGCACAGGTGGCAGCTTGTCCCTGGGCAGCATCTTGATATTCGTGGAAATCCAGCAGGCTGCCTGCCCTTAAGGACCGAGGGCCTACCTGGCACTTCAAATGCTTCTGCCCGGAGAAACAAAGCTCAGCACCCCAGGTTCATGGTCTCAGTTTGCAGAGCTCCATGGGCACTCTCAAAGCAGCGCGAGTTGGCACAGGTGGCAGCTTGTCCCTGGGCAGCATCTTGATATTCGTGGAAATCTTGCTGCCAGGCTGTCCCTAGGGAACAAGGGCCTACCTGGTACTGAGAGAGGCTTCTGCCCGGGAAAACAAAACCCACAACCCTACGTTCCTGGTCTCAGTTTGCAGAGCTCCGTGGGCACCCTCAAAGCACCGCGAGTTTGCACAAGTTGCAGTTTGTCCCTGGGCAGCATCTTGATATTCGTGGAAATTCAGCCGACAGCCTGCCCCTGAGGAACAAGGGCCCTCCTGGTACTGACAAAGTCTTCTGCCCCGGAAAACAAAACCCACCACCCCACGTTCCTGGTCTCAGTTTGCAGAGCTCCATGGGCACTCTCAAAGCAGCCCGAGTTGGCACAGGTGGCAGTTTGTCCCTGGGCGGCATCTTGATATTCGTGGAAATCCTGCAGGCAGCCGGCCTCCAAGGGCCAAGGGCCTACCTGGTACTGACAAAGGCTTCTGCTCTGGAAAACAAAACCCAGCACCCCACGTTTCTGGTCTCAGTTTGCAGAGCACCATGGGCACTCTCAAAGCAGCGCGAGTTGGCACAGGTGGCAGCTTGTCCTTTGGCAGCATCTTGATATTCATGGAAATCCAGCAGGCTGCCTGCCCTTACAGACCAAGGGCCTACCTGGCACTGCAAATGTTTCTGCCCAGAGAAACAAAACTCAGCACCTCACGTTAATGGTCCCAGTTTGCAGAGCTCCATGGGAACTCTCAAAGCAGCCCGAGTTGGCACAGGTGGCAGCTTGTCCCTGGGCAGCATCTTGATATTCGTGGAAATCTTGCAGGCAGCCTGCCCCTAAGGAACAAGGGCCTACCTGGTACTGAGAGAGGCTTCTGCCCGGGAAAACAAAACCCACAACCCTACGTTCCTGGTCTCAGTTTGCAGAGCTCCGTGGGCACCCTCAAAGCAGCGCGAGTTGGCACAAGTGGCAGCTTGTCCCTGGGCAGCATCTTGATATTCGTGGAAATCCAGGAGGCAGCCGGCCCTGAATTACGAGAGCCTACCTGGTACTGCAAATGCTTCTGCCCAGGGAAACAAAACTCAGCACCCCACGTTCCTGGTCTCACTTTTCAGAGCTCCATGGGCACTCTCAAAGCAGCGCGAGTTGGCACAGGTGGCAGCTTGTCCCTGGGTGGCATCTTGATATGCGTGGAAATCCAGCAGGCAGACTGCCTCTAAGGGCTGAGGGCCTACTTGGTACTGACAAAGGCTTCTGCCCTGGAAAACAAAACCCATAACCCCACATACTTTCTCTCAGTTTGAAGAGCTCTGTGGGCACTCTCAAAGCAGCCCGAGTTGGCACAGGTGGCAGCTTGTCCCTGGGCGGCATCTTGATATTCGTGGAAATCCTGCAGGCAGCTGGCCCCCAAGGGCCAACGGCCTACCTGGTACTGACAAAGGCTTCTGCCCGGGAAAACAAAACTCAGAACACCACGTTTCTGGTCTCAGTTTGCAGAGCACCATGGGCACTCTCAAAGCAGCCCGAGTTGGCACAGGTGGCAGCTTGTCCCTGGGCAGCATCTTGATATTCATGGAAATCCAGCAGGCTGCCTGCCCTTAAGGACCGAGGGCCTACCTGGAACTTCAAATGCTTCTGCCCGGAGAAACAAAACTCAGCAACACAGGTTCATGGTCTCAGTTTGCAGAGCTCCGTGGGCACTCTCAAAGCAGCGCGAGTTGGCACAAGTGGCAGCTTGTCCCTGGGCAGCATCTTGATATTCGTGGAAATCCAGCGGGCAGCCTGCCCCTGAGGAACAAGGGCCCTCCTGGTACTGACAAAGGCTTCTGCCCGGGAAAACAAAAGCCATAACCCCACGTTCCACATCTCAGTTTGCAGAGCACCGTGGGCACTCTCAAAGCAGCGCGAGTTGGCACAGGTGGCAGCTTGTCCCTGGGCAGCATCTTGATATTCGTGGAAATCCTGCAGGCAGCTGGCCCCCAAGGGCCAAGGGCCGACCTGGTACTGACAAAGGCTTCTGCCAGGGGAAACAAAACCCAGCACCCCACGTTTCTGGTCTCAGTTTGCAGAGTTCCGTGGGCACCCTCAAAGCAGCCCGAGCTGGCACAGGTGGCAGCTGGTCCCTGGGCAGCATCTTGATATTCGTGGAAATCCTGCAGGCTGCCAGCCCTTAAAGACCAAGGGCCTACCTGGCACTGCAAATGTTTCTGCCCTGGCAAACAAAACTCAGCACCTCACGTTAATGGTCCCAGTTTGCAGAGCTCCATGGGCACTCTCAAAGCAGCCCGAGTTGGCACAGGTGGCAGCTTGTCCCTGGGCAGCATCTTGATATTCGTGGAAATCTTGCTGCCAGCCTGCCCCTAAGGAACAAGGGCCTACCTGGTACTGAGAGAGGCTTCTGCCCGGGAAAACAAAACCCACAACCCTACGTTCCTGGTCTCAGTTTGCAGAACTCCGTGGGCACCGTCAAAGCAGCGCGAGTTGGCACAGGTGGAAGCTGGTCCCTGGGCAGCATCTTGATATTCGTGGAAATCCAGGAGGCAGCCGGCCCTGAATTACGAGAGCCTACCTGGTACTGCAAATGCTTCTGCCCAGGGAAACAAAACTCAGCACCCCACGTTCCTGGTCTCACTTTGCAGAGCTCCATGGGCACTCTCAAAGCAGCCCGAGTTGGCACAGGTGGCAGCTTGTCCCTGGGTGGCATCTTGATATGCGTGGAAATCCAGCAGGCAGACTGCCTCTAAGGGCTGAGGGCCTACTTGGTACTGACAAAGGCTTCTGCCCTGGAAAACAAAACCCATAACCCCACATACTTTCTCTCAGTTTGAAGAGCTCTGTGGGCACTCTCAAAGCAGCCCGAGTTGCCACAGGTGGCAGCTTGTCCCTGGGCGGCATCTTGATATGCGTGGAAATCCTGCAGGCAGCTGGCCCCCAAGGGCCAACGGCCTACCTGGTACTGACAAAGGCTTCTGCCCGGGAAAACAAAACTCAGAACACCACTTTCCTGGTCTCAGTTTGCAGAGCACCGTGGGCACTCTCAA
>NW_024037289.1:0-68299 GCF_015832195.1 Motacilla alba alba | reverse complement strand
TGAAAATCACGTTAGCATGCGAATGGAAGAAGTTTTTGGACAACTTTGCAATGCATCTTGCTAGTGCTCTTGCAACGCTCCGTGGAAACTCTTGCGGGTCTCTTTGAGCTGCGAGATGCAAAGAACTGGCTGAACGCGTCAAGCAAGATCGGAAGATGTTTGCAGTGCTGGCACACTTTCTCTCTCGGCGAGAAGTCATGGAGAAGCTTTTGGCTAGGATGCAGACGACGAGAGAGGCAGAAGACCGAGGTACGGGGCTATCCGGAGCGAAGTGCCGCTGGCCGGCGTCTTTCGCCCGAAGCAGCGCTCCGGAGCGCACCGCCACCGGCACAAGCAGCAGTGCGCGAAGTAGCGGCTCTTTCGCTTTCGCTAGACGGAGAGCCGGCAGCTTGCAGGAGGTGAAGAAGCAAGCCGCACAACAGCAGCCTTGTGTGCGCAGCTCTCGAACTGCTGCGGGATGGTGGATTGCCACTCGTATGCCTTTGAAAATCACGTTAGCATGCGAATGGAAGAAGTTTTTGGACAACTTTGCAATGCATCTTGCTAGTGCTCCTGCAACGCTCCGTGGAAACTCTTGCGGGTCTCTTTGCGCTGCGAGATGCAAAGAACTGGGTGAACTCGTCAAGCAAGATCGGAAGATGTTTGCAGTGCTGGCACACTTTCTCTCTCGGCGAGAAGTCATGGAGAAGCTTTTGGCTAGGATGCAGACGACGAGAGAGGCAGAAGACGGAGGTACGGGGCTGTCCGGAGCGAAGTGCCGCTGGCCGGCGTCTTTCGCCCGAAGCAGCGCTCCGGAGCGCACCGCCACCGGCACAAGCAGCAGTGCGCGAAGTAGCGGCTCTTTCGCTTTCGCTAGACGGAGAGCCGGCAGCTTGCAGGAGGTGGAGAAGCAAGCCGCACAACAGCAGCATTGTGGGCGCAGCTCTCTTACTGCTGCGGGATGGTGGATTGCCTCTCGTATGCCTTTGAAAATCACGTTAGCATGCGAATGGAAGAAGTTTTTGGACAACTTTGCAATGCATCTTGCTAGTGCTCTTGCAACGCTCCGTGGAAACTCTTGCGGGTCTCTTTGCTCTGCGAGATGCAAAGAACTGGGTGAACTCGTCAAGCAAGATAGGAAGATGTTTGCAGTGCTGGCACACTTTCTCTCTCGGCGAGAAGTCAGGGAGAAGCTTTAGGCTAGGATGCAGACGACGAGAGAGGCAGAAGACGGAGGTACGGGGCTATCCGGAGCGAAGTGCCGCTGGCCGGCGTCTTTCGCCCGAAGCAGCGCTCCGGAGCGCACCGCCACCGGCACAAGCAGCAGTGCGCGAAGTAGCGGCTCTTTCGCTTTCGCTAGACGGAGAGCCGGCAGCTTGCAGGAGGTGAAGAAGCAAGCCGCACAACAGCAGCCCACTGCGGCTAGCTGGTTGCTAGATTTCCACGAATTTCAAGTTGCCACCAAGGGACAGGCTGCCAGCAGTGCCAAGTCAGGCTGCTTGCAGAGTGCCTAAAGAGCTCTGCCAACTGAGACCAGGAACGTGGGCGGGTGAGTTTTGTATTCCGGGGCAGAAGCTGTGTCAGTATCAGGTAGGCTCTCAGTCCTTAGGGGCCGTCTGCCTGCTGGATTTCCGCCAATATCAAGATGCCGCCCAGGGACAAGCTGCCACCTGTGCCAACTCAGGCTGCTTTGAGAGTGCCCATGGAGCTCTGCAAACTGAGACCAGGAACGTAGGATTGTGGGTTTTGTTTTCCCGGGCAGAAGCCTCTCTCAGTGCCAGGTAGGCCCTTGTTCCTTAGGGGCAGGCTGGCAGGAAGATTTCCACGAATATCAAGATGCTGCCCAGGGACAAGCTGCCACCTGTGGCAACTCGGGCTGCTTTGAGAGTGCCCATGGAGCTGTGCAAACTGAGACCATGAACCTGGGGTGCTGAGTTTTGTTTCCCTGGGCAGAAGCATTTGCAGTGCCAGGTAGGCCCTTGGTCTTTAAGGGCAGGCAGCCTGCTGGATTTCCATGAATATCAAGATGCTGCCAAAGGACAAGCTGCCATCTGTGCCAACTCGCGCTGCTTTGAGAGTGCCCTTGGAGCTCTGCAAAGTGAGACCAGGAACGTGCGTTGGTGAGTTTTGTTTCCCCGGGCAGAAGCATTTGTCAGTACCAGGTAGGCCCTCGGAATTTCAGGGCCGACTGCCTGCTGGATTTCCACGAATATCAAGATGCTGCCCAGGGACAAGCTGCCACCTGTGCCAACTCGGGCTGCTTTGATGGTGCCCATGGAGCTCTGCAAACTGAGACCAGAAACGTGGGGTGCTGGGTTTTGTTTCCCCTGGCAGAAGCCTTTGTCAGTACCAGGTCGGCCCTTGGCCCTTGGGGGCCGGCTGCCTGCAGGATTTCCACAAATATCAAGATGCCGCCCAGGGACAAGCTGCCACCTGTGCCAACTTGGGCTGCTTTGAGAGTGCCCATGGAGCTCTGCAAACTGAGATGTGGAACATGGGCTGGTGGGTTTTCTTTCCCCGGGCAGAAGCCTTTGTCAGTACCAGGAGAGTCCTTGTTCCTCAGGGGCAGGCCGCCGGCTGGATTTCCACGAATATCAAGATGCTGCCCAAGGACCAGCTGCCACTTGGGCCAACTCGTGCTGCTATGAGGGTGCCCACGGAGCTCTGCAAACTGAGACCAGGAACGTAGGACTGTGGGTTTTGTTTTCCCGGGCAGAAGCCTCTCTCAGTACCAGGTATGCCCTTGTTCCTTAGGTGCAGGCTGGCAGCAAGCTTTCCACGAATATCAAGATGCTGCCCAGGGATATTCTGCCACCTGTGCCAACTCGGGCTGCTTTGAGAGTGCCCACGGAGCTCTGCAAACTGAGACCATGAACCTGGGGTGCTGAGTTTTGTTTCTCCGGGCAGAAGCATTTGAAGTGCCAGGTAGGCCCTCGGTCCTTAAGGGCAGGCAGCCTGCTGGATTTCCACGAATATCAAGATGCTGCCCAGGGACAAGCTGCCACCTGTGCCAACTCGCGCTGCTTTGAGAGTGCCCATGGTGCTCTGCAAACTGAGATCAGAAACGTGGGGTGCTGGGTTTTGTTTTCCAGGGCAGAAGCCTTTGTCAGTACCAAGTAGGCCCTTGTTCCTTAGGGACAGCCTGGAAGCAAGATTTCCCCGAATATCAAAATGCTGCCCAGGGATATTCTGCCACCTGTGCCAACTCGGGCTGCTTTGAGAGTGCCCACGGAGTTCTTCAAACTGAGACCAGGAACGTGGGTTTGTCGGTGTTGTTTTCCCGGGCAGAAACATTTGCAGGACCAGGTAGGCCCTCGGCCCTTTGGGGGAGGCTGGCACCAGGATTTCCACGAAAATCAAGTTTCCGCCCAGGGACAAGCTGCCACCTTTGCCAACTCACGCTGCTTTGAGAGTGCCCACGGAGCTCTGCAAACTGTGACCAGGACCGTGGGGTGCTGAGTTTTGTTTTCCCGGGCAAAGTATTTGTCAGTACTAGGTAGGCCCACGGTCTTTCAGGGCCGTCAGCCTGCTGAATTTCCACGAATATCAGGATGCTGCCCACGGAGGAGCTGCCACCTGTGCCAACTCGGGCTGCTTTGAGAGTGCCCATGGAGCTCTGCAAACTGGGACCAGGAAAGTGGTGTTCTGAGTATTGTTTTCCCGGTCAGAAGCCTTTGTCAGTGTCAGGTCGGCCCTTGTTCCACAGGGGCAGGCTGCCTGCTGGATTTCCACGAATATCAAGATGCCGCCCAGGGACAAGCTGCCACCTGTGCCAACTCGGGCTGGTTTGAGAGTGCCCATGGAGCTCTGCAAACTGAGACCTGGAACGTGGGGTGCTGGGTTTTGTTTCCCCGGGCAGAAGCCTTTGTCAGTACCAGGTCAGGCCTTGGCCATTGGGGGCCGGCTGCCTGCAGGATTTCCACAAATATCAAGATGCCGCCCAGGGACAAGCTGCCACCTGTGCCAACTCGGGCTGCTTTGAGAGTGCCCACGGAGCTCTGCAAACTGAGACCAGGAACGTGGGGTGCTGGGTTTTGTTTTCCCGGGCAGAAGCCTTTATCAGTACCAGGTCGGCCCTTGGCCCTTGGGGGCCGGCTGCCTGCAGGATTTCCACAAATATCAAGATGCCACCCAGGGACAAGCTGCCACCTGTGCCAACTCAGGCTGCTTTGAGAGTGCCCACGGTGCTCTGCAAACTGAGATGTGGAACGTGGGGTGCTGGATTTTGTTTCCCTGGGCAGATACCTTTGTCAGTACCAGGAAGGCCCTTGTTCCTCAGGGGCAGGCTGCCGGCTGGATTTCCACAAATATCAAGATGCTGCCCAGGGACAAGCTGCCACTTGTGCCAACTCGCGCTGCTTTGAGGGTGCCCACGGAGCTCAGCAAACTGAGACCAGGAAGGTAGGGTTGTGGGTTTTGTTTTCCCGGGCAGAAGCCTTTGTCACTACCAGGTAGGCCCTTGTTCCTTAGGGGCAGGCTGCCTGCAGGATTTCCACGAATATCAAGATGCTGCCCAGGGACAAGCTGCCACCTGTGCCAACTCGTGCTACTTTGAGAGTGCCCATGGTGCTCTGCAAACTGAGACCAGAAACGTGGTGTTCTGAGTTTTGTTTTCCCGGGCAGAAGCCTTTGTCAGTACCAGGTTGGCCCTTGGCCCTTGGGGGCCAGCTGCCTGCAGGATTTCCACGAATATCAAAATGCTGCCCAGGGACAAGCTGCCACTTGTGCCAACTTGGGCTGCTTTGAGAGTGCCCACGGAGCTCTTCAAACTGAGTCAAAGTATGTGGGGTTTCGGGTTTTGTTTTCCCGGGCAGAAGCCTTTGTCAGTACGAAGTAGGCCCTCAGCCCTTAGAGGCAGTCTGCCTGCTGGATTTCCACGAATATCAAGATGCCACCCAGGGACAAGCTGCCACCTGTGCCAACTCGGGCTGCTTTGAGAGTGCCCATGGAGCTCTGCAAAGTTAGACCAGGAACTTGCCTTGGTGAGTTTTGTTTCCCCGGGCAGAAGCATTTGCAGTACCAGGCAGGCTCTCGGAACTTCAGGGCCGTCTGCCTGCTGGATTTCCACGAATATCAAGATGCTGCCCAGGGACAAGCTTCCACTTGGGCCAACTCGCGCTGCTTTGGGGGTGCCCACGGAGCTCTGCAAACTGAGACCATAACCTAGGGTTGTGGGTTTTGTTTTCTCGGGCAGAAGCCTCTCTCAGTACCAGGTAGGCCCTTGTTCCTTAGGGGCAGGCTGCCTGCTGAATTTCCACGAATATCAAGATGCTGCCCAGGGACAAGCTGCCACCTGTGCCAACTCACGCTGCTTTGAGAGTGCCCACGGAGCTCTTCAAACTGAGCCAAAGTATGTGGGGTTTCGGGTTTTTTTTCCCGGGCAGAACCCTTTGTCAGTACCAAGTAGGACCTCGGCCCTTAGAGGCAGTCTGCCTGCTGGATTTCCACGCATATCTAGATGCCGCCCAGGAACAAGCTGCCACCTGTGCCAACTTGGGCTGCTTTGAGAGTACCCATGGTGCTCTACAAACAGAAACCAGGAGCGTGGGATGGTGAGTTTTTTTTCTTTCCTCGGCAGAAGCCTTTGTCAGTACCAGGTAGGCCCTCGGCCCTTCATGGCTGGCTGCCTGCTGGATTTCCATGAATATCAAGATGCCGCCCAGAGATATTCTGCCACCTGTGCCAACTCGGGCTGCTTTGAGAGTGCCCATGGAGCTCTGCAAACTGAGACCGGGACCGTGGGGTTCTGAGTTTTGTTTTCCCGGCAGAAGCCTTTGTCAGTACCAGGTAGGCCTTCGGCCCTATGGGTCCGGTTGCAGGCTGGATTTCCCCGAATAACAAGATGCCGCCCAGGGACAAGCTGCCACCTGTGCCAACTCGGGCTGCTTTGAGAGTACCCATGGTGCTCTACAAACAGAAACCAGGAGCGTGGGATGGTGGATTTTTTTTTTTCCTCGGCAGAAGCCTTTGTCAGTACCAGGTAGGCCCTCGGCCCTTCATGGCTGGCTGCCTGCTGGATTTCCACGAATATCAAGATGCCGCCCAGGGATATTCTGCCACCTGTGCCAACTCGGGCTGCTTTGAGAGTGCCCATGGAGCTCTGCAAACTGAGACCGGGACCGTGGGGTTCTGAGTTTTGTTTTCCCGGCAGAAGCCTTTGTCAGTACCAGGTAGGCCTTCGGCCCTATGGGTCCGGTTGCAGGCTGGATTTCCCCGAATAACAAGATGCCGCCCAGGGACAAGCTGCCACCTGTGCCAACTCGGGCTGCTTTGAGAGTGCCCATGGAGCTCTTCAAACTGTGGCCTGGAACGTCGGGTAGTGTGTCTTGTTTTGCTGGGTAGAAGACTATCTCTGTACTAGGTCGGCCCTCCACCCTTAGCGGCCGGCTCCCCGCTGGATTTGCCCGAATATCACGGTGCCGTCCCGGGTCAAGCTGCCACCTGTGCCAACTCGGGCTGCTTTGAGAGTGCCCATGGAGCTCTACAAACTGAGACCAGCAACGTGGGATGGTGAGCTTTGTTTTTCTGGGAAGAAGCCTTTGTCAGTACCAGGTAGGCCCTCGGCCCTAAGGGGCCGTCTGCCTGCTGGATTTCCGCCAATACCAAGATGCCGCCCAGGGACAAGCTGCCACCTGTGCAAACTCGGTCTGCTTTGAGAGTGCCCATGGAGCTCTGCAAACTGAGATGTGGAACGTGGGGTGGTGGGTTTTGTTTCCCTGGGCAGAAGCCTTTGTCAGTACCAGGAGGGCCCTTGTTCATCAGGGGCAGGCTGGCGGCTCAATTTCCACGAATATCAAGATGCTGCCCAGGGACAAGCTGCCACTTGTGCCAACTCGCGCTGTTTGAGGGTGCCCACGGAGCTCTGCAAACTGAGACCAGGAACGTAGGATTGTGGGTTTTGTTTTCCCGGGCAGAAGCCTCTCTCAGTGCCAGGTAGGCCCTTGTTCCTTAGGGGCAGGCTGGCAGGAAGATTTCCACGAATATCAAGATGCCACCCAGGGACAAGCTGCCACCTGTGCCAACTCGGGCTGCTTTGAGAGTGCCCATGGAGCTCTGCAAACTGAGACCATGAACCTGGGGTGCTGAGTTTTGTTTCCCTGGGAAGAAGCATTTGCAGTGCCAGGTAGGCCCTTGGTCTTTAAGGGCAGGCAGCCTGCTGGATTTCCATGAATATCAAGATGCTGCCAAAGGACAAGCTGCCACCTGTGCCAACTCGGGCTACTTTGAGAGTGCCCTTGGAGCTCTGCAAAGTGAGACCAGGAACGTGCGTTGGTGAGTTTTGTTTCCCCGGGCAGAAGCATTTGTCAGTACCAGGTAGGCCCTCGGAATTTCAGGGCCGACTGCCTGCTGGATTTCCACGAATATCAAGATGCTGCCCAGGGACAAGCTGCCACCTGTGCCAACTCGGGCTGCTTTGATGGTGCCCATGGAGCTCTGCAAACTGAGACCAGAAACGTGGGGTGCTGGGTTTTGTTTCCCCTGGCAGAAGCCTTTGTCAGTACCAGGTCGGCCCTTGGCCCTTGGGGGCCGGCTGCCTGCAAGATTTCCACAAATATCAAGATGCCGCCCAGGGACAAGCTGCCACCTGTGCCAACTTGGGCTGCTTTGAGAGTGCCCACAGAGCTCTGCAAACTGAGATGTGGAACATGGGCTGGTGGGTTTTCTTTCCCCGGGCAGAAGCCTTTGTCAGTACCAGGAGAGTCCTTGTTCCTCAGGGGCAGGCTGCCCACTGGATTTCCACGAATATCAAGATGCTGCCCAGGGACCAGCTGCCACTTGGGCCAACTCGTGCTGCTATGAGGGTGCCCACGGAGCTCTGCAAACTGAGACCAGGAACGTAGGACTGTGGGTTTTGTTTTCCCGGGCAGAAGCCTCTCTCAGTACCAGGTATGCCCTTGTTCCTTAGGTGCAGGCTGGCAGCAAGCTTTCCACGAATATCAAGATGCTGCCCAGGGATATTCTGCCACCTGTGCCAACTCGGGCTGCTTTGAGAGTGCCCACGGAGCTCTGCAAACTGAGACCATGAACCTGGGGTGCTGAGTTTTGTTTCTCCGGGCAGAAGCATTTGCAGTGCCAGGTAGGCCCTCGGTCCTTAAGGGCAGGCAGCCTGCTGGATTTCCACGAATATCAAGATGCTGCCCAGGGACAAGCTGCCACCTGTGCCAACTCACGCTGCTTTGAGAGTGCCCATGGTGCTCTGCAAACTGAGACCAGAAACGTGGGGTGCTGGGTTTTGTTTTCCAGGGCAGAAGCCTTTGTCAGTACCAAGTAGGCCCTTGTTCCTTAGGGACAGCCTGGAAGCAAGATTTCCCCGAATATCAAAATGCTGCCCAGGGATATTCTGCCACCTGTGCCAACTCGGGCTGCTTTGAGAGTGCCCACGGAGTTCTTCAAACTGAGACCAGGAACGTGGGTTTGTCGGTGTTGTTTTCCCGGGCAGAAACATTTGCAGGACCAGGTAGGCCCTCGGCCCTTTGGGGGAGGCTGGCACCAGATTTCCACGAAAATCAAGTTTCCGCCCAGGGACAAGCTGCCACCTTTGCCAACTCACGCTGCTTTGAGAGTGCCCACGGAGCTCTGCAAACTGTGACCAGGACCGTGGGGTGCTGAGTTTTGTTTTCCCGGGCAGAAGTATTTGTCAGTACTAGGTAGGCCCACGGTCTTTCAGGGCCGTCAGCCTGCTGAATTTCCACGAATATCAGGATGCTGCCCACGGAGGAGCTGCCACCTGTGCCAACTCGGGCTGCTTTGAGAGTGCCCATGGTGCTCTGCAAACTGAGACCAGAAACGTGGGGTGCTGGGTTTTGTTTTCCAGGGCAGAAGCCTTTGTCAATACCAGGAGGGTCCTTGTTCCTTATGGGCAGTCTGCCTGCTGGATTTCCACGAATATCAAGATGCTGCCCAGGGACAAGCTGCCACCTGTGCCAACTCGGGCTGCTTTGAGAGTGCCCATGGAGCTCTGCAAACTGGGACCAGGAAAGTGGTGTTCTGAGTATTGTTTTCCCGGTCAGAAGCCTTTGTCAGTGTCAGGTCGGCCCTTGTTCCACAGGGGCAGGCTGCCTGCTGGATTTCCACGAATATCAAGATGCCGCCCAGGGACAAGCTGCCACCTGTGCCAACTCGGGCTGCTTTGAGAGTGCCCACGGTGCTCTGCAAACTGAGATGTGGAACGTGGGGTGGTGGATTTTGTTTCCCTGGGCAGAAGCCTTTGTCAGTACCAGGTCAGGCCTTGGCCCTTGGGGGCCGGCTGCCTGCAGGATTTCCACAAATATCAAGATGCCGCCCAGGGACAAGCTGCCACCTGTGCCAACTCAGGCTGCTTTGAGAGTGCCCACGGTGCTCTGCAAACTGAGATGTGGAACGTGGGGTGGTGGATTTTGTTTCCCTGGGCAGAAGCCTTTGTCAGTACCAGGAAGGCCCTTGTTCCTCAGAGGCAGGCTGCCGGCTGGATTTCCACGAATATCAAGATGCTGCCCAGGGACAAGCTGCCACTTGTGCCAACTCCCGCTGCTTTGAGGGTGCCCACGGAGCTCTGCAAACTGAGACCAGGAACGTAGGGTTGTGGGTTTTGTTTTCCCGGGCAGAAGCCTTTGTCAGTACCAGGTAGGCCCTTGTTCCTTAGGGGCAGGCTGCCTGCAGGATTTCCACGAATATCAAGATGCTGCCCAGGGACAAGCTGCCACCTGTGCCAACTCGTGCTGCTTTGAGAGTGCCCATGGAGCTCTGCAAACTGAGACCATGAACCTTGGGTGCTGAGTTTTGTTTCTCCGGGCAGAAGCATTTGAAGTGCCAGGTACGCCCTCGGTCCTTAAGGGCAGGCAGCCTGCTGGATTTCCACGAATATCAAGATGCTGCCCAGGGACAAGCTGCCACCTGTGCCAACTCGCGCTGCTTTGAGAGTGCCCATGGTGCTCTGCAAACTGAGACCAGAAACGTGGTGTTCTGAGTTTTGTTTTCCCGGGCAGAAGCCTTTGTCAGTACCAGGTCGGCCCTTGGCCCTTGGGGGCCAGCTGCCTGCAAGATTTCCACGAATATCAAGATGCTGCCCAGGGACAAGCTGCCACTTGTGCCAACTTGGGCTGCTTTGAGAGTGCCCACGGAGCTCTTCAAACTGAGCCAAAGTATGTGGGGTTTCGGGTTTTGTTTTCCCGGGCAGAAGCCTTTGTCAGTACGAAGTAGGCCCTCAGCCCTTAGAGGCAGTCTGCCTGCTGGATTTCCACGAATATCAAGATGCCGCCCAGGGACAAGCTGCCACCTCTGCCAACTCGGGCTGCTTTGAGAGTGCCCATGGAGCTCTGCAAAGTTAGACCAGGAACTTGCCTTGGTGAGTTTTGTTTCCCCGGGCAGAAGCATTTGCAGTACCAGGCAGGCTCTCGGAACTTCAGGGCCGTCTGCCTGCTGGATTTCCACGAATATCAAGATGCTGCCCAGGGACAAGCTGCCACTTGGGCCAACTCGCGCTGCTTTGGGGGTGCCCACGGAGCTCTGCAAACTGAGACCATAACCTAGGGTTGTGGGTTTTGTTTTCTCGGGCAGAAGCCTCTCTCAGTACCAGGTAGGCCCTTGTTCCTTAGGGGCAGGCTGCCTGCTGAATTTCCACGAATATCAAGATGCTGCCCAGGGACAAGCTGCCACCTGTGCCAGCTCGGGCTGATTTGAGGGTGCCCACGGAGCTCTGCAAACTGAGACAGGGTACATGGGGTTATGGGTTATGTTTCCCCGGGCAGAAGCCATTGTAAGTACCAGGTAGGCCCTCGGCCCTTAGGGGCAGGCTGGCAGCAAGACTTCCACTAATATCAAGATGCCGCCCAGGGACAAGCTGCCACCTGTGCCAACTCGGGCTGGTTTGAGAGTGCCCACGGAGCTCTTCAAACTGAGCCAAAGTATGTGGGGTTTCGGGTTTTTTTTTCCCGGGCAGAACCCTTTGTCAGTACCAAGTAGGACCTCGGCCCTTAGAGGCAGTCTGCCTGCTGGATTTCCACGCATATCTAGATGCCGCCCAGGAACAAGCTGCCACCTGTGCCAACTTGGGCTGCTTTGAGAGTACCCATGGTGCTCTACAAACAGAAACCAGGAGCGTGGGATGGTGAGTTTTTTTTCTTTCCTCGGCAGAAGCCTTTGTCAGTACCAGGTAGGCCCTCGGCCCTTCATGGCTGGCTGCCTGCTGGATTTCCATGAATATCAAGATGCCGCCCAGAGATATTCTGCCACCTGTGCCAACTCGGGCTGCTTTGAGAGTGCCCATGGAGCTCTGCAAACTGAGACCGGGACCGTGGGGTTCTGAGTTTTGTTTTCCCGGCAGAAGCCTTTGTCAGTACCAGGTAGGCCTTCGGCCCTATGGGTCCGGTTGCAGGCTGGATTTCCCCGAATAACAAGATGCCGCCCAGGGACAAGCTGCCACCTGTGCCAACTCGGGCTGCTTTGAGAGTGCCCATGGAGCTCTTCAAACTGTGGCCTGGAACGTCGGGTAGTGTGTCTTGTTTTGCTGGGTAGAAGACTATCTCTGTACTAGGTCGGCCCTCCACCCTTAGCGGCCGGCTCCCCGCTGGATTTGCCCGAATATCACGGTGCCGTCCCGGGTCAAGCTGCCACCTGTGCCAACTCGGGCTGCTTTGAGAGTGCCCATGGAGCTCTACAAACTGAGACCAGCAACGTGGGATGGTGAGCTTTGTTTTTCTGGGAAGAAGCCTTTGTCAGTACCAGGTAGGCCCTCGGCCCTAAGGGGCCTGTTGCCTCCTGGATATCCACAAATATCAAGATGCCTCTCAGGGACAAGCTGCCACCTGTGCTAGCTCTGGCTGCTTTGAGAGTGCCCACGGAACTCTGCAAACTGAGACTAAGACCTTGGGGTGGTGGGTTTTTTTCTCCTTGGGCAGTATAATGCACAATACCTAGGTGTCCCTAAGCACGTTGATGCTTGGTGCCTGCTCGATTTCTGTATTAATCAGGATGCCATCCAATTAAAGGCTGATAGCTGTGCCAACGTTGGGTGCTTGCACAGTGCCCACAGAGCTCTGCAAACTGAGACCTAGACGGTGAGGTGTTGAGTTTTTTTTCCTGGGCTGTTGCCCGCACAGTACTTTTGTGGCCATTTGGGGCCTGAGACCAGGAAGGTGAGGTGGTGAGTTTGGTTTCCCTGGGAAAAAGCTCACCACATTTTTTGGATGGGCCTTGCGTGCAGGCCCCGGTTGGCTGCTGTAATGCCGCATTGATCAAGATCTAGCTCACGTACAACCTGCCACCTGTGCCACCTCAGGCTGCTCTCACAGTGCCTGTGGATACAACGCTCTGTTTGACTCTTAGAGGTCTAATTACAAGCTGTGTTTGATAAATTATGAGTGTGGTAAATGAATGTGTTCTAGGAGTGTGAGATCCTTGAAATAGTATAATTTTTGATTTTCTTATGGTTGGAAGATCGTTTTACAAGCATAATGGGAATACTCCTTTTTTTAGGTACTTTTTCTTCTAGAAAGTATACCATAAGTGTTTTCTAATATTAAATGACAGAGCAGCCCGTTGATCCTTTACTGGAAATTTTTCCTATTTTTCAAAAATAACAGAAAAAAGCTCTTGCAAAAATAAGGGGGAAAAATTGCTTTAAAAAGTATTTCATTACAGCTTTTAAAGGCAATTAAAGTGCACCCATTGCTGATGGGAAGCCGATAACTGGTTAAACATGTATTCACTTGTTATGTCTCTCTAAAGAAATACTCTAACATCAAGCAATTAATCCCTTCCATCATAGTTTTAACCTCTTTCCTAGTTTAAATGTCAATGAAAAACATCATGAAGAACTCCATATGTATCTCTCCGATTCATCTTACATACAAAGCAACTATTTTTCCACCGGTTTGCTTGATGGTCTGCTTACTGCATTCAGCATTTTTTGGCATGCTTTTTTGCTTCTTTCTGCTGTCAATACTGGCCAATACATGCCATCTGCCAATGGTAGGATTTCTCTCACCTAAGCATATGGATTGAATCTTTAAGATCACTTTCGATAAAATGGATAAAAAAGGAGTTGTTTGATTCCACCTAACATTGAGTCTCTTGGTAAAGGTCACCTGGAGAAAAGTTTTTGCTTCTAGAATTCAACTCATGGATTGAAATATTTGAGAAGACTGATAGGCACTGGAGCATGGAGACACCTTCAGCCTCTGTGGATATAAAGCCCAGATTAAAATGATCAATTCTCTCAACTTGATGGACTGTACTGAGCAGAATTCTGACTAGAATCTCTTTCACACATAGAACACCCTGTTCAAGACACATGGTAAGATGAAGCTCACCTCCGGTTCCCTGCAGGTATTTGTATTTCTAATGAGTCTTTGGGATGCCTAGGTGATTTTCAGATGTCTAAAGATGAGACAAAGCCCACGACTTTCTCAAGACCTGGAACCATCTCCCTAGAAGCTGCAAAACACACAATGCCTCACTTGTGTCAAATTTGCCAAAGCAAGGACTAGAGCAAGAACTGGATGCAAAATACTTACACAGAGATGATAGTTTTTAAGATATTCATCAGATATTCTTCACATGGGAAGAGTCTTTGAACTCTTCTGTGATAGAACCCCAAAACTAAATGTTTTTTTTTTCATTGAGCACTCTTCTTGATGCAATTCTTCAACTTGGCATGGCTTAATTCAATAGCATCCAAGTCAGAGAAAAATTGATAAAGGCAGATAGGAAAGAAAATTAGAAATTCGTTACTCAGAGTGTGAGTAGGAAGACAGGGAGCCATTCAAAAGAATAAGGAAACAAAACAGGAGCAGTGAAAATGAGACACATCCTGCATCTTTCCGGCGGGGAAGATGGATTATTTAATTAGTGACAAAATTAGAAGAGCCTGAACATTTGCTGTCCCACAACAGGAACAGAAAAACCATTGGGCACGCACATAATAGCCAAAGAAACATAACAAAGAGAAGGAAATACAGAGAATAGGAAAAAGAAGTAAGACGCTTTTTTCAATCATTGAAATTCAGGTGGTGTATCATTCTACTACACTTTTTTATACAGTAAAAGAGTAGTTATATACAGTCGGGTAAATTGCAGCTATGTATCATTTTTAGACAGGAAATGTTTTCCAAGAAACATGTACCAGATTATATATACAAGTTCCTGACTGCCAAAGAAGAAAGTACAAAACAGCAAACACTTGGGTAAAGTCCCAGGAACCAGAGATCAAGATCTACACCGATATAAGGAGAGCGGTGAGTTTTTCAAGAAGCAAAAGCGAATGCAGCTGACTGTGCTTGTGGATGAAAAGCTGTGGGATTTTTTGCAATTCCATTAAGAGCGCACAAAAGCGCGGTGCTCGGCTGCCTCATGCTTCGCATGCTGCGAGATGCACAGAAATTAAGATGAGCAAGGTTCTTCAGCTTTGCCCTTTTTCAGCAGCTGCGCCACACCGATGGACTGGAATATCTCTCGAGATGTTTTCCTTTCTCAAGAATGTATTGTTGCTGTGTCTTGACCGCACAAGGATAAGTATGAAGAGATCATAGCCATCTCGAAATAAATTCGCCGCTTAATTAAAAAGATAAATGCTTCAACAATGCGCAGCCACGACAAAAATCAGGGCCAAGACTGGGAGACGTTTGCAGTGCTGGCACACTTTCTCTCTCGGCGAGAAGTCATGGAGAAGCTTTTGGCTAGGATGCAGACGACGAGAGAGGCAGAAGACGGAGGTACGGGGCTGTCCGGAGCGAAGTGCCGCTGGCCGGCGTCTTTCGCCCGAAGCACCACACGGGGGCGCACCGCCACCGGCACAAGCAGCAGTGCGCGAAGTAGCGGCTCTTTCGCTTTCGCTAGACGGAGAGCCGGCAGCTTGCAGGAGGTGAAGAAGCAAGCCGCACAACAGCAGCCTTGTGTACGCAGCTCTCGAACTGCTGCGGGATGGTGGGTTGCCATTCGTATGCCTTTTAAAATCACGTTAGCATGCGAATGGAAGAAGTTTTTTGGCAACTTTGCAATGCATCTTGCTAGTGCTCCTGCAACACTCCGTGGAAACTCTTGCGGGTCTCTTTGCGCTGCGAGATGCAAAGAACTGGGTGAACTCGTCAAACAAGATCGGTAGATGTTTGCAGTGCTGGCACACTTTCTCTCTCGGCGAGAAGTCATGGAGAAGCTTTTGGCTAGAATGCAGACGACGAGAGAGGCAGAAGACGGAGGTACGGGGCTGTCCGGAGCGAAGTGCCGCTGGCCGGCGTCTTTCGCCCGAAGCAGCGCTCCGGAGCGCACCGCCACCGGCACAAGCAGCAGTGCGCGAAGTAGCGGCTCTTTCGCTTTCGCTAGACGGAGAGCCGGCAGCTTGCAGGAGGTGAAGAAGCAAGCCGCACAACAGCAGCCTTGTGTACGCAGCTCTCTTACTGCTGCGGGATGGTGGATTGCCATTCGTATGCCTTTGAAAATCACGTTAGCATGCGAATGGAAGAAGTTTTTGGACAACTTTGCAATGCATCTTGCTAGTGCTCCTGCAACGCTCCGTGGAAACTCTTGCGGGTCTCTTTGCTCTGCGAGATGCAAAGAACTGGGTGAACTCGTCAAGCAAGATCGGAAGATGTTTGCAGTGCTGGCACACTTTCTCTCTCGGCGAGAAGTCATGGAGAAGCTTTAGGCTAGGATGCAGACGACGAGAGAGGCAGAAGACGGAGGTACGGAGCTGTCCGGAGCGAAGTGCCGCTCGCGGGCGTCTATCGCCCGAAGCAGCGCTCCGGAGCGCACCGCCACCGGCACAAGCAGCAGTGCGCGAAGAAGCGGCTCTTTCGCTTTCGCTAGACGGAGAGCCGGCAGCTTGCAGGAGGTGAAGAAGCAAGCCGCACAACAGCAGCCTTGTGTGCGCAGCTGTCGAACTGCTGCGGGATGGTGGATTGCCACTCGTATGCCTTGGAAAATCACGTTAGCATGCGAATGGAAGAAGTTTTTGGACAACTTTGCAATGCATCTTGCTAGTGCTCCTGCAACACTCCGTGGAAACTCTTGCGGGTCTCTTTGCGCTGCGAGATGCAAAGAACTGGGTGAACTCGTCAAGCAAGATCGGAAGATGTTTGCAGTGCTGGCACACTTTCTCTCTCGGCGAGAAGTCATGGAGAAGCTTTAGGCTAGGATGCAGACGACGAGAGAGGCAGAAGACGGAGGTACGGGGCTGTCCGGAGCGAAGTGCCGCTGGCCGGCGTCTTTCGCCCGAAGCAGCGCTCCGGAGCGCACCGCCACCGGCACAAGCAGCAGTGCGCGAAGTAGCGGCTCTTTCGCTTTCGCTAGACGGAGAGCCGGCAGCTTGCAGGAGGTGGAGAAGCAAGCCGCACAACAGCAGCATTGTGGGCGCAGCTCTCTTACTGCTGCGGGATGGTGGATTGCCACTCGTATGCCTTTGAAAATCACGTTAGCATGCGAATGGAAGAAGTTTTTGGACAACTTTGCAATGCATCTTGCTAGTGCTCCTGCAACGCTCCGTGGAAACTCTTGCGGGTCTCTTTGCGCTGCGAGATGCAAAGAACTGGGTGAACTCGTCAAGCAAGATAGGAAGATGTTTGCAGTGCTGGCACACTTTCTCTCTCGGCGAGAAGTCAGGGAGAAGCTTTAGGCTAGGATGCAGACGACGAGAGAGGCAGAAGACGGAGGTACGGGGCTATCCGGAGCGAAGTGCCGCTGGCCGGCGTCTTTCGCCCGAAGCAGCGCTCCGGAGCGCACCGCCACCGGCACAAGCAGCAGTGCGCGAAGTAGCGGCTCTTTCGCTTTCGCTAGACGGAGAGCCGGCAGCTTGCAGGAGGTGAAGAAGCAAGCCGCACAACAGCAGCCCACTGCGGCTAGCTGGTTGCTAGATTTCCACGAATTTCAAGTTGCCACCAAGGGACAGGCTGCCAGCAGTGCCAAGTCAGGCTGCTTGCAGAGTGCCTAAAGAGCTCTGCCAACTGAGACCAGGAACGTGGGCGGGTGAGTTTTGTATTCCGGGGCAGAAGCTGTGTCAGTATCAGGTAGGCTCTCAGTCCTTAGGGGCCGTCTGCCTGCTGGATTTCCGCCAATATCAAGATGCCGCCCAGGGACAAGCTGCCACCTGTGCCAACTCAGGCTGCTTTGAGAGTGCCCATGGAGCTCTGCAAACTGAGACCAGGAACGTAGGATTGTGGGTTTTGTTTTCCCGGGCAGAAGCCTCTCTCAGTGCCAGGTAGGCCCTTGTTCCTTAGGGGCAGGCTGGCAGCAAGCTTTCCACGAATATCAAGATGCTGCCCAGGGACAAGCTGCCACCTGTGGCAACTCGGGCTGCTTTGAGAGTGCCCATGGAGCTGTGCAAACTGAGACCATGAACCTGGGGTGCTGAGTTTTGTTTCCCTGGGCAGAAGCATTTGCAGTGCCAGGTAGGCCCTTGGTCTTTAAGGGCAGGCAGCCTGCTGGATTTCCATGAATATCAAGATGCTGCCAAAGGACAAGCTGCCATCTGTGCCAACTCGCGCTGCTTTGAGAGTGCCCTTGGAGCTCTGCAAAGTGAGACCAGGAACGTGCGTTGGTGAGTTTTGTTTCCCCGGGCAGAAGCATTTGTCAGTACCAGGTAGGCCCTCGGAATTTCAGGGTCGACTGCCTGCTGGATTTCCACGAATATCAAGATGCTGCCCAGGGACAAGCTGCCACCTGTGCCAACTCGGGCTGCTTTGATGGTGCCCATGGAGCTCTGCAAACTGAGACCAGAAACGTGGGGTGCTGGGTTTTGTTTCCCCTGGCAGAAGCCTTTGTCAGTACCAGGTCGGCCCTTGGCCCTTGGGGGCCGGCTGCCTGCAGGATTTCCACAAATATCAAGATGCCGCCCAGGGACAAGCTGCCACCTGTGCCAACTCGGGCTGGTTTGAGAGTGCCCATGGAGCTCTGCAAACTGAGATGTGGAACATGGGCTGGTGGGTTTTCTTTCCCCGGGCAGAAGCCTTTGTCAGTACCAGGAGAGTCCTTGTTCCTCAGGGGCAGGCTGCCGGCTGGATTTCCACGAATATCAAGATGCTGCCCAAGGACCAGCTGCCACTTGGGCCAACTCGTGCTGCTATGAGGGTGCCCACGGAGCTCTGCAAACTGAGACCAGGAACGTAGGACTGTGGGTTTTGTTTTCCCGGGCAGAAGCCTCTCTCAGTACCAGGTATGCCCTTGATCCTTAGGTGCAGGCTGGCAGCAAGCTTTCCACGAATATCAAGATGCTGCCCAGGGATATTCTGCCACCTGTGCCAACTCGGGCTGCTTTGAGAGTGCCCACGGAGCTCTGCAAACTGAGACCATGAACCTGGGGTGCTGAGTTTTGTTTCTCCGGGCAGAAGCATTTGCAGTGCCAGGTAGGCCCTCGGTCCTTAAGGGCAGGCAGCCTGCTGGATTTCCACGAATATCAAGATGCTGCCCAGGGACAAGCTGCCACCTGTGCCAACTCACGCTGCTTTGAGAGTGCCCATGGTGCTCTGCAAACTGAGACCAGAAACGTGGGGTGCTGGGTTTTGTTTTC
Source organism: Motacilla alba alba (assembly GCF_015832195.1). Classification (NCBI taxonomy): domain Eukaryota; kingdom Metazoa; phylum Chordata; class Aves; order Passeriformes; family Motacillidae; genus Motacilla; species Motacilla alba. The sequence continues at coordinate 49,845 of NW_024037289.1, read as the reverse complement.
CAGGGCAGAAGCCTTTGTCAGTACCAAGTAGGCCCTTGTTCCTTAGGGACAGCCTGGAAGCAAGATTTCCCCGAATATCAAAATGCTGCCCAGGGATATTCTGCCACCTGTGCCAACTCGGGCTGCTTTGAGAGTGCCCACGGAGTTCTTCAAACTGAGACCAGGAACGTGGGTTTGTCGGTGTTGTTTTCCCGGGCAGAAACATTTGCAGGACCAGGTAGGCCCTCGGCCCTTTGGGGGAGGCTGGCACCAGGATTTCCACGAAAATCAAGTTTCCGCCCAGGGACAAGCTGCCACCTTTGCCAACTCACGCTGCTTTGAGAGTGCCCACGGAGCTCTGCAAACTGTGACCAGGACCGTGGGGTGCTGAGTTTTGTTTTCCCGGGCAAAGTATTTGTCAGTACTAGGTAGGCCCACGGTCTTTCAGGGCCGTCAGCCTGCTGAATTTCCACGAATATCAGGATGCTGCCCACGGAGGAGCTGCCACCTGTGCCAACTCGGGCTGCTTTGAGAGTGCCCATGGAGCTCTGCAAACTGGGACCAGGAAAGTGGTGTTCTGAGTATTGTTTTCCCGGTCAGAAGCCTTTGTCAGTGTCAGGTCGGCCCTTGTTCCACAGGGGCAGGCTGCCTGCTGGATTTCCACGAATATCAAGATGCCGCCCAGGGACAAGCTGCCACCTGTGCCAACTCGGGCTGGTTTGAGAGTGCCCATGGAGCTCTGCAAACTGAGACCTGGAACGTGGGGTGGTGGGTTTTGTTTCCCCGGGCAGAAGCCTTTGTCTGTACCAGGTCAGGCCTTGGCCCTTGGGGGCCGGCTGCCTGCAGGATTTCCACAAATATCAAGATGCCGCCCAGGGACAAGCTGCCACCTGTGCCAACTCGGGCTGCTTTGAGAGTGCCCACGGAGCTCTGCAAACTGAGACCAGGAACGTGGGGTGCTGGGTTTTGTTTTCCCGGGCAGAAGCCTTTATCAGTACCAGGTTGGCCCTTGGCCCTTGGGGGCCGGCTGCCTGCAGGATTTCCACAAATATCAAGATGCCGCCCAGGGTCAAGCTGCCACCTGTGCCAACTCAGGCTGCTTTGAGAGTGCCCACGGTGCTCTGCAAACTGAGATGTGAAACGTGGGGTGGTGGATTTTGTTTCCCTGGGCAGAAGCCTTTGTCAGTACCAGGAAGGCCCTTGTTCCTCAGGGGCAGGCTGCCGGCTGGATTTCCACGAATATCAAGATGCTGCCCAGGGACAAGCTGCCACTTGTGCCAACTCGCGCTGCTTTGAGGGTGCCCACGGAGCTCAGCAAACTGAGACCAGGAAGGTAGGGTTTTGGGTTTTGTTTTCCCGGGCAGAAGCCTTTGTCAGTACCAGGTAGGCCCTTGTTCCTTAGGGGCAGGCTGCCTGCAGGATTTCCACGAATATCAAGATGCTGCCCAGGGACGAGCTGCCACCTGTGCCAACTCGCGCTGCTTTGAGAGTGCCCATGGTGCTCTGCAAACTGAGACCAGAAACGTGGTGTTCTGAGTTTTGTTTTCCCGGGCAGAAGCCTTTGTCAGTACCAGGTCGGCCCTTGGCCCTTGGGGGCCAGCTGCCTGCAGGATTTCCACGAATATCAAGATGCTGCCCAGGGACAAGCTGCCACCTGTGGCAACTCGGGCTGCTTTGAGAGTGCCCATGGAGCTGTGCAAACTGCTACCATGAACCTGGGGTGCTGAGTTTTGTTTCCCTGGGCAGAAGCATTTGCAGTGCCAGGTAGGCCCTTGGTCTTTAAGGGCAGGCAGCCTGCTGGATTTCCATGAATATCAAGATGCTGCCAAAGGACAAGCTGCCATCTGTGCCAACTCGCGCTGCTTTGAGAGTGCCCTTGGAGCTCTGCAAAGTGAGACCAGGAACGTGCGTTGGTGAGTTTTGTTTCCCCGGGCAGAAGCATTTGTCAGTACCAGGTAGGCCCTCGGAATTTCAGGGCCGACTGCCTGCTGGATTTCCACGAATATCAAGATGCTGCCCAGGGACAAGCTGCCACCTGTGCCAACTCGGGCTGCTTTGATGGTGCCCATGGAGCTCTGCAAACTGAGACCAGAAACGTGGGGTGCTGGGTTTTGTTTCCCCTGGCAGAAGCCTTTGTCAGTACCAGGTCGGCCCTTGGCCCTTGGGGGCCGGCTGCCTGCAGGATTTCCACAAATATCAAGATGCCGCCCAGGGACAAGCTGCCACCTGTGCCAACTTGGGCTGCTTTGAGAGTGCCCATGGAGCTCTGCAAACTGAGACCAGGAACGTAGGATTGTGGGTTTTGTTTTCCCGGGCAGAAGCCTCTCTCAGTGCCAGGTAGGCCCTTGTTCCTTAGGGGCAGGCTGGCAGCAAGCTTTCCACGAATATCAAGATGCTGCCCAGGGACAAGCTGCCACCTGTGGCAACTCGGGCTGCTTTGAGAGTGCCCATGGAGCTGTGCAAACTGAGACCATGAACCTGGGGTGCTGAGTTTTGTTTCCCTGGGCAGAAGCATTTGCAGTGCCAGGTAGGCCCTTGGTCTTTAAGGGCAGGCAGCCTGCTGGATTTCCATGAATATCAAGATGCTGCCAAAGGACAAGCTGCCATCTGTGCCAACTCGCGCTGCTTTGAGAGTGCCCTTGGAGCTCTGCAAAGTGAGACCAGGAACGTGCGTTGGTGAGTTTTGTTTCCCCGGGCAGAAGCATTTGTCAGTACCAGGTAGGCCCTCGGAATTTCAGGGTCGACTGCCTGCTGGATTTCCACGAATATCAAGATGCTGCCCAGGGACAAGCTGCCACCTGTGCCAACTCGGGCTGCTTTGATGGTGCCCATGGAGCTCTGCAAACTGAGACCAGAAACGTGGGGTGCTGGGTTTTGTTTCCCCTGGCAGAAGCCTTTGTCAGTACCAGGTCGGCCCTTGGCCCTTGGGGGCCGGCTGCCTGCAGGATTTCCACAAATATCAAGATGCCGCCCAGGGACAAGCTGCCACCTGTGCCAACTCGGGCTGGTTTGAGAGTGCCCATGGAGCTCTGCAAACTGAGATGTGGAACATGGGCTGGTGGGTTTTCTTTCCCCGGGCAGAAGCCTTTGTCAGTACCAGGAGAGTCCTTGTTCCTCAGGGGCAGGCTGCCGGCTGGATTTCCACGAATATCAAGATGCTGCCCAAGGACCAGCTGCCACTTGGGCCAACTCGTGCTGCTATGAGGGTGCCCACGGAGCTCTGCAAACTGAGACCAGGAACGTAGGACTGTGGGTTTTGTTTTCCCGGGCAGAAGCCTCTCTCAGTACCAGGTATGCCCTTGATCCTTAGGTGCAGGCTGGCAGCAAGCTTTCCACGAATATCAAGATGCTGCCCAGGGATATTCTGCCACCTGTGCCAACTCGGGCTGCTTTGAGAGTGCCCACGGAGCTCTGCAAACTGAGACCATGAACCTGGGGTGCTGAGTTTTGTTTCTCCGGGCAGAAGCATTTGCAGTGCCAGGTAGGCCCTCGGTCCTTAAGGGCAGGCAGCCTGCTGGATTTCCACGAATATCAAGATGCTGCCCAGGGACAAGCTGCCACCTGTGCCAACTCACGCTGCTTTGAGAGTGCCCATGGTGCTCTGCAAACTGAGACCAGAAACGTGGGGTGCTGGGTTTTGTTTTCCAGGGCAGAAGCCTTTGTCAGTACCAAGTAGGCCCTTGTTCCTTAGGGACAGCCTGGAAGCAAGATTTCCCCGAATATCAAAATGCTGCCCAGGGATATTCTGCCACCTGTGCCAACTCGGGCTGCTTTGAGAGTGCCCACGGAGTTCTTCAAACTGAGACCAGGAACGTGGGTTTGTCGGTGTTGTTTTCCCGGGCAGAAACATTTGCAGGACCAGGTAGGCCCTCGGCCCTTTGGGGGAGGCTGGCACCAGGATTTCCACGAAAATCAAGTTTCCGCCCAGGGACAAGCTGCCACCTTTGCCAACTCACGCTGCTTTGAGAGTGCCCACGGAGCTCTGCAAACTGTGACCAGGACCGTGGGGTGCTGAGTTTTGTTTTCCCGGGCAAAGTATTTGTCAGTACTAGGTAGGCCCACGGTCTTTCAGGGCCGTCAGCCTGCTGAATTTCCACGAATATCAGGATGCTGCCCACGGAGGAGCTGCCACCTGTGCCAACTCGGGCTGCTTTGAGAGTGCCCATGGAGCTCTGAAAACTGGGACCAGGAAAGTGGTGTTCTGAGTATTGTTTTCCCGGTCAGAAGCCTTTGTCAGTGTCAGGTCGGCCCTTGTTCCACAGGGGCAGGCTGCCTGCTGGATTTCCACGAATATCAAGATGCCGCCCAGGGACAAGCTGCCACCTGTGCCAACTCGGGCTGGTTTGAGAGTGCCCATGGAGCTCTGCAAACTGAGACCTGGAACGTGGGGTGGTGGGTTTTGTTTCCCCGGGCAGAAGCCTTTGTCTGTACCAGGTCAGGCCTTGGCCCTTGGGGGCCGGCTGCCTGCAGGATTTCCACAAATATCAAGATGCCGCCCAGGGACAAGCTGCCACCTGTGCCAACTCGGGCTGCTTTGAGAGTGCCCACGGTGCTCTGCAAACTGAGACCAGGAACGTGGGGTGCTGGGTTTTGTTTTCCCGGGCAGAAGCCTTTATCAGTACCAGGTTGGCCCTTGGCCCTTGGGGGCCGGCTGCCTGCAGGATTTCCACAAATATCAAGATGCCGCCCAGGGTCAAGCTGCCACCTGTGCCAACTCAGGCTGCTTTGAGAGTGCCCACGGTGCTCTGCAAACTGAGATGTGAAACGTGGGGTGGTGGATTTTGTTTCCCTGGGCAGAAGCCTTTGTCAGTACCAGGAAGGCCCTTGTTCCTCAGGGGCAGGCTGCCGGCTGGATTTCCACGAATATCAAGATGCTGCCCAGGGACAAGCTGCCACTTGTGCCAACTCGCGCTGCTTTGAGGGTGCCCACGGAGCTCAGCAAACTGAGACCAGGAAGGTAGGGTTTTGGGTTTTGTTTTCCCGGGCAGAAGCCTTTGTCAATACCAGGTAGGCCCTTGTTCCTTAGGGGCAGGCTGCCTGCAGGATTTCCACGAATATCAAGATGCTGCCCAGGGACGAGCTGCCACCTGTGCCAACTCGCGCTGCTTTGAGAGTGCCCATGGTGCTCTGCAAACTGAGACCAGAAACGTGGTGTTCTGAGTTTTGTTTTCCCGGGCAGAAGCCTTTGTCAGTACCAGGTCGGCCCTTGGCCCTTGGGGGCCAGCTGCCTGCAGGATTTCCACGAATATCAAGATGCTGCCCAGGGACAAGCTGCCACCTGTGGCAACTCGGGCTGCTTTGAGAGTGCCCATGGAGCTGTGCAAACTGCTACCATGAACCTGGGGTGCTGAGTTTTGTTTCCCTGGGCAGAAGCATTTGCAGTGCCAGGTAGGCCCTTGGTCTTTAAGGGCAGGCAGCCTGCTGGATTTCCATGAATATCAAGATGCTGCCAAAGGACAAGCTGCCATCTGTGCCAACTCGCGCTGCTTTGAGAGTGCCCTTGGAGCTCTGCAAAGTGAGACCAGGAACGTGCGTTGGTGAGTTTTGTTTCCCCGGGCAGAAGCATTTGTCAGTACCAGGTAGGCCCTCGGAATTTCAGGGCCGACTGCCTGCTGGATTTCCACGAATATCAAGATGCTGCCCAGGGACAAGCTGCCACCTGTGCCAACTCGGGCTGCTTTGATGGTGCCCATGGAGCTCTGCAAACTGAGACCAGAAACGTGGGGTGCTGGGTTTTGTTTCCCCTGGCAGAAGCCTTTGTCAGTACCAGGTCGGCCCTTGGCCCTTGGGGGCCGGCTGCCTGCAGGATTTCCACAAATATCAAGATGCCGCCCAGGGACAAGCTGCCACCTGTGCCAACTTGGGCTGCTTTGAGAGTGCCCATGGAGCTCTGCAAACTGAGATGTGGAACATGGGCTGGTGGGTTTTCTTTCCCCAGGCAGAAGCCTTTGTCAGTACCAGGAGAGTCCTTGTTCCTCAGGGGCAGGCCGCCGGCTGGATTTCCACGAATATCAAGATGCTGCCCAAGGACCAGCTGCCACTTGGGCCAACTCGTGCTGCTATGAGGGTGCCCACGGAGCTCTGCAAACTGAGACCAGGAACGTAGGACTGTGGGTTTTGTTTTCCCGGGCAGAAGCCTCTCTCAGTACCAGGTATGCCCTTGTTCCTTAGGTGCAGGCTGGCAGCAAGCTTTCCACGAATATCAAGATGCTGCCCAGGGATATTCTGCCACCTGTGCCAACTCGGGCTGCTTTGAGAGTGCCCACGGAGCTCTGCAAACTGAGACCATGAACCTGGGGTGCTGAGTTTTGTTTCTCCGGGCAGAAGCATTTGCAGTGCCAGGTAGGCCCTCGGTCCTTAAGGGCAGGCAGCCTGCTGGATTTCCACGAATATCAAGATGCTGCCCAGGGACAAGCTGCCACCTGTGCCAACTCGCGCTGCTTTGAGAGTGCCCATGGTGCTCTGCAAACTGAGATCAGAAACGTGGGGTGCTGGGTTTTGTTTTCCAGGGCAGAAGCCTTTGTCAGTACCAAGTAGGCCCTTGTTCCTTAGGGACAGCCTGGAAGCAAGATTTCCCCGAATATCAAAATGCTGCCCAGGGATATTCTGCCACCTGTGCCAACTCGGGCTGCTTTGAGAGTGCCCACGGAGTTCTTCAAACTGAGACCAGGAACGTGGGTTTGTCGGTGTTGTTTTCCCGGGCAGAAGCCATTGTAAGTACCAGGTAGGCCCTCGGCCCTTTGGGGGAGGCTGGCACCAGGATTTCCACGAAAATCAAGTTTCCGCCCAGGGACAAGCTGCCACCTTTGCCAACTCACGCTGCTTTGAGAGTGCCCACGGAGCTCTGCAAACTGTGACCAGGACCGTGGGGTGCTGAGTTTTGTTTTCCCGGGCAAAGTATTTGTCAGTACTAGGTAGGCCCACGGTCTTTCAGGGCCGTCAGCCTGCTGAATTTCCACGAATATCAGGATGCTGCCCACGGAGGAGCTGCCACCTGTGCCAACTCGGGCTGCTTTGAGAGTGCCCATGGAGCTCTGCAAACTGGGACCAGGAAAGTGGTGTTCTGAGTATTGTTTTCCCGGTCAGAAGCCTTTGTCAGTGTCAGGTCGGCCCTTGTTCCACAGGGGCAGGCTGCCTGCTGGATTTCCACGAATATCAAGATGCCGCCCAGGGACAAGCTGCCACCTGTGCCAACTCGGGCTGGTTTGAGAGTGCCCATGGAGCTCTGCAAACTGAGACCTGGAACGTGGGGTGGTGGGTTTTGTTTCCCCGGGCAGAAGCCTTTGTCAGTACCAGGTCAGGCCTTGGCCCTTGGGGGCCGGCTGCCTGCAGGATTTCCACAAATATCAAGATGCCGCCCAGGGACAAGCTGCCACCTGTGCCAACTCGGGCTGCTTTGAGAGTGCCCACGGAGCTCTGCAAACTGAGACCAGGAACGTGGGGTGCTGGGTTTTGTTTTCCCGGGCAGAAGCCTTTATCAGTACCAGGTTGGCCCTTGGCCCTTGGGGGCCGGCTGCCTGCAGGATTTCCACAAATATCAAGATGCCGCCCAGGGTCAAGCTGCCACCTGTGCCAACTCAGGCTGCTTTGAGAGTGCCCACGGTGCTCTGCAAACTGAGATGTGGAACGTGGGGTGGTGGATTTTGTTTCCCTGGGCAGAAGCCTTTGTCAGTACCAAGTAGGCCCTTGTTCCTTAGGGACAGCCTGGAAGCAAGATTTCCCCGAATATCAAAATGCTGCCCAGGGATATTCTGCCACCTGTGCCAACTCGGGCTGCTTTGAGAGTGCCCACGGAGTTCTTCAAACTGAGACCAGGAACGTGGGTTTGTCGGTGTTGTTTTCCCGGGCAGAAACATTTGCAGGACCAGGTAGGCCCTCGGCCCTTTGGGGGAGGCTGGCACCAGGATTTCCACGAAAATCAAGTTTCCGCCCAGGGACAAGCTGCCACCTTTGCCAACTCACGCTGCTTTGAGAGTGCCCACGGAGCTCTGCAAACTGTGACCAGGACCGTGGGGTGCTGAGTTTTGTTTTCCCGGGCAAAGTATTTGTCAGTACTAGGTAGGCCCACGGTCTTTCAGGGCCGTCAGCCTGCTGAATTTCCACGAATATCAGGATGCTGCCCACGGAGGAGCTGCCACCTGTGCCAACTCGGGCTGCTTTGAGAGTGCCCATGGAGCTCTGCAAACTGGGACCAGGAAAGTGGTGTTCTGAGTATTGTTTTCCCGGTCAGAAGCCTTTGTCAGTGTCAGGTCGGCCCTTGTTCCACAGGGGCAGGCTGCCTGCTGGATTTCCACGAATATCAAGATGCCGCCCAGGGACAAGCTGCCACCTGTGCCAACTCGGGCTGGTTTGAGAGTGCCCATGGAGCTCTGCAAACTGGGACCAGGAAAGTGGTGTTCTGAGTATTGTTTTCCCGGTCAGAAGCCTTTGTCAGTGTCAGGTCGGCCCTTGTTCCACAGGGGCAGGCTGCCTGCTGGATTTCCACGAATATCAAGATGCCGCCCAGGGACAAGCTGCCACCTGTGCCAACTCGGGCTGGTTTGAGAGTGCCCATGGAGCTCTGCAAACTGAGACCTGGAACGTGGGGTGGTGGGTTTTGTTTCCCCGGGCAGAAGCCTTTGTCAGTACCAGGTCAGGCCTTGGCCCTTGGGGGCCGGCTGCCTGCAGGATTTCCACAAATATCAAGATGCCGCCCAGGGACAAGCTGCCACCTGTGCCAACTCGGGCTGCTTTGAGAGTGCCCACGGAGCTCTGCAAACTGAGACCAGGAACGTGGGGTGCTGGGTTTTGTTTTCCCGGGCAGAAGCCTTTATCAGTACCAGGTTGGCCCTTGGCCCTTGGGGGCCGGCTGCCTGCAGGATTTCCACAAATATCAAGATGCCGCCCAGGGTCAAGCTGCCACCTGTGCCAACTCAGGCTGCTTTGAGAGTGCCCACGGTGCTCTGCAAACTGAGATGTGGAACGTGGGGTGGTGGATTTTGTTTCCCTGGGCAGAAGCCTTTGTCAGTACCAAGTAGGCCCTTGTTCCTTAGGGACAGCCTGGAAGCAAGATTTCCCCGAATATCAAAATGCTGCCCAGGGATATTCTGCCACCTGTGCCAACTCGGGCTGCTTTGAGAGTGCCCACGGAGTTCTTCAAACTGAGACCAGGAACGTGGGTTTGTCGGTGTTGTTTTCCCGGGCAGAAACATTTGCAGGACCAGGTAGGCCCTCGGCCCTTTGGGGGAGGCTGGCACCAGGATTTCCACGAAAATAAAGTTTCCGCCCAGGGACAAGCTGCCACCTTTGCCAACTCACGCTGCTTTGAGAGTGCCCACGGAGCTCTGCAAACTGTGACCAGGACCGTGGGGTGCTGAGTTTTGTTTTCCCGGGCAAAGTATTTGTCAGTACTAGGTAGGCCCACGGTCTTTCAGGGCCGTCAGCCTGCTGAATTTCCACGAATATCAGGATGCTGCCCACGGAGGAGCTGCCACCTGTGCCAACTCGGGCTGCTTTGAGAGTGCCCATGGAGCTCTGCAAACTGGGACCAGGAAAGTGGTGTTCTGAGTATTGTTTTCCCGGTCAGAAGCCTTTGTCAGTGTCAGGTCGGCCCTTGTTCCACAGGGGCAGGCTGCCTGCTGGATTTCCACGAATATCAAGATGCCGCCCAGGGACAAGCTGCCACCTGTGCCAACTCGGGCTGGTTTGAGAGTGCCCATGGAGCTCTGCAAACTGAGACCTGGAACGTGGGGTGGTGGGTTTTGTTTCCCCGGGCAGAAGCCTTTGTCAGTACCAGGTCAGGCCTTGGCCCTTGGGGGCCGGCTGCCTGCAGGATTTCCACAAATATCAAGATGCCGCCCAGGGACAAGCTGCCACCTGTGCCAACTCGGGCTGCTTTGAGAGTGCCCACGGAGCTCTGCAAACTGAGACCAGGAACGTGGGGTGCTGGGTTTTGTTTTCCCGGGCAGAAGCCTTTGTCAGTACCAGGTTGGCCCTTGGCCCTTGGGGGCCGGCTGCCTGCAGGATTTCCACAAATATCAAGATGCCGCCCAGGGTCAAGCTGCCACCTGTGCCAACTCAGGCTGCTTTGAGAGTGCCCACGGTGCTCTGCAAACTGAGATGTGAAACGTGGGGTGGTGGATTTTGTTTCCCTGGGCAGAAGCCTTTGTCAGTACCAGGAAGGCCCTTGTTCCTCAGGGGCAGGCTGCCGGCTGGATTTCCACGAATATCAAGATGCTGCCCAGGGACAAGCTGCCACTTGTGCCAACTCGCGCTGCTTTGAGGGTGCCCATGGAGCTCAGCAAACTGAGACCAGGAAGGTAGGGTTGTGGGTTTTGTTTTCCCGGGCAGAAGCCTTTGTCAGTACCAGGTAGGCCCTTGTTCCTTAGGGGCAGGCTGCCTGCAGGATTTCCACGAATATCAAGATGCTGCCCAGGGACGAGCTGCTACCTGTGCCAACTCGCGCTGCTTTGAGAGTGCCCATGGTGCTCTGCAAACTGAGACCAGAAACGTGGTGTTCTGAGTTTTGTTTTCCCGGGCAGAAGCCTTTGTCAGTACCAGGTCGGCCCTTGGCCCTTGGGGGCCAGCTGCCTGCAGGATTTCCACGAATATCAAAATGCTGCCCAGGGACAAGCTGCCACCTGTGGCAACTCGGGCTGCTTTGAGAGTGCCCATGGAGCTCTGCAAACTGAGACCATGAACCTGGGGTGCTGAGTTTTGTTTCCCTGGGCAGAAGCATTTGCAGTGCCAGGTAGGCCCTTGGTCTTTAAGGGCAGGCAGCCTGCTGGATTTCCATGAATATCAAGATGCTGCCAAAGGACAAGCTGCCATCTGTGCCAACTCGCGCTGCTTTGAGAGTGCCCTTGGAGCTCTGCAAAGTGAGACCAGGAACGTGCGTTGGTGAGTTTTGTTTCCCCGGGCAGAAGCATTTGTCAGTACCAGGTAGGCCCTCGGAATTTCAGGGCCGACTGCCTGCTGGATTTCCACGAATATCAAGATGCTGCCCAGGGACAAGCTGCCACCTGTGCCAACTCGGGCTGCTTTGATGGTGCCCATGGAGCTCTGCAAACTGAGACCAGAAACGTGGGGTGCTGGGTTTTGTTTCCCCTGGCAGAAGCCTTTGTCAGTACCAGGTCGGCCCTTGGCCCTTGGGGGCCGGCTGCCTGCAGGATTTCCACAAATATCAAGATGCCGCCCAGGGACAAGCTGCCACCTGTGCCAACTCAGGCTGCTTTGAGAGTGCCCATGGAGCTCTGCAAACTGAGATGTGGAACATGGGCTGGTGGGTTTTCTTTCCCCAGGCAGAAGCCTTTGTCAGTACCAGGAGAGTCCTTGTTCCTTAGGTGCAGGCTGGCAGCAAGCTTTCCACGAATATCAAGATGCTGCCCAGGGATATTCTGCCACCTGTGCCAACTCGGGCTGCTTTGAGAGTGCCCACGGAGCTCTGCAAACTGAGACCATGAACCTGGGGTGCTGAGTTTTGTTTCTCCGGGCAGAAGCATTTGCAGTGCCAGGTAGGCCCTCGGTCCTTAAGGGCAGGCAGCCTGCTGGATTTCCACGAATATCAAGATGCTGCCCAGGGACAAGCTGCCACCTGTGCCAACTCACGCTGCTTTGAGAGTGCCCATGGTGCTCTGCAAACTGAGATCAGAAACGTGGGGTGCTGGGTTTTGTTTTCCAGGGCAGAAGCCTTTGTCAGTACCAAGTAGGCCCTTGTTCCTTAGGGACAGCCTGGAAGCAAGATTTCCCCGAATATCAAAATGCTGCCCAGGGATATTCTGCCACCTGTGCCAACTCGGGCTGCTTTGAGAGTGCCCACGGAGTTCTTCAAACTGAGACCAGGAACGTGGGTTTGTCGGTGTTGTTTTCCCGGGCAGAAACATTTGCAGGACCAGGTAGGCCCTCGGCCCTTTGGGGGAGGCTGGCACCAGGATTTCCACGAAAATCAAGTTTCCGCCCAGGGACAAGCTGCCACCTTTGCCAACTCACGCTGCTTTGAGAGTGCCCACGGAGCTCTGCAAACTGTGACCAGGACCGTGGGGTGCTGAGTTTTGTTTGCCCGGGCAAAGTATTTGTCAGTACTAGGTAGGCCCACGGTCTTTCAGGGCCGTCAGCCTGCTGAATTTCCACGAATATCAGGATGCTGCCCACGGAGGAGCTGCCACCTGTGCCAACTCGGGCTGCTTTGAGAGTGCCCATGGAGCTCTGCAAACTGGGACCAGGAAAGTGGTGTTCTGAGTATTGTTTTCCCGGTCAGAAGCCTTTGTCAGTGTCAGGTCGGCCCTTGTTCCACAGGGGCAGGCTGCCTGCTGGATTTCCACGAATATCAAGATGCCGCCCAGGGACAAGCTGCCACCTGTGCCAACTCGGGCTGGTTTGAGAGTGCCCATGGAGCTCTGCAAACTGAGACCTGGAACGTGGGGTGGTGGGTTTTGTTTCCCCGGGCAGAAGCCTTTGTCAGTACCAGGTCAGGCCTTGGCCATTGGGGGCCGGCTGCCTGCAGGATTTCCACAAATATCAAGATGCCGCCCAGGGACAAGCTGCCACCTGTGCCAACTCGGGCTGCTTTGAGAGTGCCCACGGAGCTCTGCAAACTGAGACCAGGAACGTGGGGTGCTGGGTTTTGTTTTCCCGGGCAGAAGCCTTTATCAGTACCAGGTCGGCCCTTGGCCCTTGGGGGCCGGCTGCCTGCAGGATTTCCACAAATATCAAGATGCCGCCCAGGGTCAAGCTGCCACCTGTGCCAACTCAGGCTGCTTTGAGAGTGCCCACGGTGCTCTGCAAACTGAGATGTGGAACGTGGGGTGGTGGATTTTGTTTCCCTGGGCAGAAGCCTTTGTCAGTACCAGGAAGGCCCTTGTTCCTCAGGGGCAGGCTGCCGGCTGGATTTCCACAAATATCAAGATGCTGCCCAGGGACAAGCTGCCACTTGTGCCAACTCGCGCTGCTTTGAGGGTGCCCACGGAGCTCAGCAAACTGAGACCAGGAAGGTAGGGTTGTGGGTTTTGTTTTCCCGGGCAGAAGCCTTTGTCAGTACCAGGTAGGCCCTTGTTCCTTAGGGGCAGGCTGCCTGCAGGATTTCCACGAATATCAAGATGCTGCCCAGGGACAAGCTGCCACCTGTGCCAACTCGCGCTGCTTTGAGAGTGCCCATGGTGCTCTGCAAACTGAGACCAGAAACGTGGTGTTCTGAGTTTTGTTTTCCCGGGCAGAAGCCTTTGTCAGTACCAGGTTGGCCCTTGGCCCTTGGGGGCCAGCTGCCTGCAGGATTTCCACGAATATCAAAATGCTGCCCAGGGACAAGCTGCCACTTGTGCCAACTCGGGCTGCTTTGAGAGTGCCCACGGAGCTCTTCAAACTGAGTCAAAGTATGTGGGGTTTCGGGTTTTGTTTTCCCGGGCAGAAGCCTTTGTCAGTACGAAGTAGGCCCTCAGCCCTTAGAGGCAGTCTGCCTGCTGGATTTCCACGAATATCAAGATGCCACCCAGGGACAAGCTGCCACCTGTGCCAACTCGGGCTGCTTTGAGAGTGCCCATGGAGCTCTGCAAAGTTAGACCAGGAACTTGCCTTGGTGAGTTCTGTTTCCCCGGGCAGAAGCATTTGCAGTACCAGGCAGGCTCTCGGAACTTCAGGGCCGTCTGCCTGCTGGATTTCCACGAATATCAAGATGCTGCCCAGGGACAAGCTGCCACTTGGGCCAACTCGCGCTGCTTTGGGGGTGCCCACGGAGCTCTGCAAACTGAGACCATAACCTAGGGTTGTGGGTTTTGTTTTCTCGGGCAGAAGCCTCTCTCAGTACCAGGTAGGCCCTTGTTCCTTAGGGGCAGGCTGCCTGCTGAATTTCCACGAATATCAAGATGCTGCCCAGGGACAAGCTGCCACCTGTGCCAGCTCGGGCTGCTTTGAGGGTGCCCACGGAGCTCTAAAAACTGAGACAGGGTACATGGGGTTATGGGTTATGTTTCCCCGGGCAGAAGCCATTGTAAGTACCAGGTAGGCCCTCGGCCCTTAGGGGCAGGCTGGCAGCAAGACTTCCACGAATATCAAGATGCTGCCCAGGGACAAGCTGCCACCTGTGCCAACTCAGGCTGCTTTGAGAGTGCCCATGGAGCTCTGCAAACTGAGACCAGGAACGTAGGATTGTGGGTTTTGTTTTCCCGGGCAGAAGCCTCTCTCAGTGCCAGGTAGGCCCTTGTTCCTTAGGGGCCGGCTGCCTGCAGGATTTCCACGAATATCAAGATGCTGCCCAGGGACAAGCTGCCACCTGTGGCAACTCGGGCTGCTTTGAGAGTGCCCATGGAGCTGTGCAAACTGAGACCATGAACCTGGGGTGCTGAGTTTTGTTTCCCTGGGCAGAAGCATTTGTAGTTCCAGGCAGGCCCTTGGTCTTTAAGGGCAGGCAGCCTGCTGGATTTCCATGAATATCAAGATGCTGCCAAAGGACAAGCTGCCATCTGTGCCAACTCGCGCTGCTTTGAGAGTGCCCTTGGAGCTCTGCAAAGTGAGACCAGGAACGTGCGTTGGTGAGTTTTGTTTCCCCGGGCAGAAGCATTTGTCAGTACCAGGTAGGCCCTCGGAATTTCAGGGCCGACTGCCTGCTGGATTTCCACGAATATCAAGATGCTGCCCAGGGACAAGCTGCCACCTGTGCCAACTCGGGCTGCTTTGATGGTGCCCATGGAGCTCTGCAAACTGAGACCAGAAACGTGGGGTGCTGGGTTTTGTTTCCCCTGGCAGAAGCCTTTGTCAGTACCAGGTCGGCCCTTGGCCCTTGGGGGCCGGCTGCCTGCAGGATTTCCACAAATATCAAGATGCCGCCCAGGGACAAGCTGCCACCTGTGCCAACTTGGGCTGCTTTGAGAGTGCCCATGGAGCTCTGCAAACTGAGATGTGGAACATGGGCTGGTGGGTTTTCTTTCCCCGGGCAGAAGCCTTTGTCTGTACCAGGAGAGTCCTTGTTCCTCAGGGGCAGGCCGCCGGCTGGATTTCCACGAATATCAAGATGCTGCCCAAGGACCAGCTGCCACTTGGGCCAACTCGTGCTGCTATGACGGTGCCCACGGAGCTCTGCAAACTGAGACCAGGAACGTAGGACTGTGGGTTTTGTTTTCCCGGGCAGAAGCCTCTCTCAGTACCAGGTATGCCCTTGTTCCTTAGGTGCAGGCTGGCAGCAAGACTTCCACGAATATCAAGATGCTGCCCAGGGATATTCTGCCACCTGTGCCAACTCGGGCTGCTTTGAGAGTGCCCACGGAGCTCTGCAAACTGAGACCATGAACCTGGGGTGCTGAGTTTTGTTTCTCCGGGCAGAAGCATTTGCAGTGCCAGGTAGGCCCTCGGTCCTTAAGGGCAGGCAGCCTGCTGGATTTCCACGAATATCAAGATGCTGCCCAGGGACAAGCTGCCACCTGTGCCAACTCACGCTGCTTTGAGAGTGCCCATGGTGCTCTGCAAACTGAGACCAGAAACGTGGGGTGCTGGGTTTTGTTTTCCAGGGCAGAAGCCTTTGTCAGTACCAAGTAGGCCCTTGTTCCTTAGGGACAGCCTGGAAGCAAGATTTCCCCGAATATCAAAATGCTGCCCAGGGATATTCTGCCACCTGTGCCAACTCGGGCTGCTTTGAGAGTGCCCACGGAGTTCTTCAAACTGAGACCAGGAACGTGGGTTTGTCGGTGTTGTTTTCCCGGGCAGAAACATTTGCAGGACCAGGTAGGCCCTCGGCCCTTTGGGGGAGGCTGGCACCAGGATTTCCACGAAAATCAAGTTTCCGCCCAGGGACAAGCTGCCACCTTTGCCAACTCACGCTGCTTTGAGAGTGCCCACGGAGCTCTGCAAACTGTGACCAGGACCGTGGGGTGCTGAGTTTTGTTTGCCCGGGCAAAGTATTTGTCAGTACTAGGTAGGCCCACGGTCTTTCAGGGCCGTCAGCCTGCTGAATTTCCACGAATATCAGGATGCTGCCCACGGAGGAGCTGCCACCTGTGCCAACTCGGGCTGCTTTGAGAGTGCCCATGGAGCTCTGCAAACTGGGACCAGGAAAGTGGTGTTCTGAGTATTGTTTTCCCGGTCAGAAGCCTTTGTCAGTGTCAGGTCGGCCCTTGTTCCACAGGGGCAGGCTGCCTGCTGGATTTCCACGAATATCAAGATGCCGCCCAGGGACAAGCTGCCACCTGTGCCAACTCGGGCTGGTTTGAGAGTGCCCATGGAGCTCTGCAAACTGAGACCTGGAACGTGGGGTGGTGGGTTTTGTTTCCCCGGGCAGAAGCCTTTGTCAGTACCAGGTCAGGCCTTGGCCATTGGGGGCCGGCTGCCTGCAGGATTTCCACAAATATCAAGATGCCGCCCAGGGACAAGCTGCCACCTGTGCCAACTCGGGCTGCTTTGAGAGTGCCCACGGAGCTCTGCAAACTGAGACCAGGAACGTGGGGTGCTGGGTTTTGTTTTCCCGGGCAGAAGCCTTTATCAGTACCAGGTCGGCCCTTGGCCCTTGGGGGCCGGCTGCCTGCAGGATTTCCACAAATATCAAGATGCCGCCCAGGGTCAAGCTGCCACCTGTGCCAACTCAGGCTGCTTTGAGAGTGCCCACGGTGCTCTGCAAACTGAGATGTGGAACGTGGGGTGGTGGATTTTGTTTCCCTGGGCAGAAGCCTTTGTCAGTACCAGGAAGGCCCTTGTTCCTCAGGGGCAGGCTGCCGGCTGGATTTCCACAAATATCAAGATGCTGCCCAGGGACAAGCTGCCACTTGTGCCAACTCGCGCTGCTTTGAGGGTGCCCACGGAGCTCAGCAAACTGAGACCAGGAAGGTAGGGTTGTGGGTTTTGTTTTCCCGGGCAGAAGCCTTTGTCAGTACCATGTAGGCCCTTGTTCCTTAGGGGCAGGCTGCCTGCAGGATTTCCACGAATATCAAGATGCTGCCCAGGGACAAGCTGCCACCTGTGCCAACTCGCGCTGCTTTGAGAGTGCCCATGGTGCTCTGCAAACTGAGACCAGAAACGTGGTGTTCTGAGTTTTGTTTTCCCGGGCAGA
The DNA here is from genome assembly GCF_015832195.1 of Motacilla alba alba. NCBI lineage: Eukaryota > Metazoa > Chordata > Aves > Passeriformes > Motacillidae > Motacilla > Motacilla alba. The sequence continues at coordinate 32,861 of NW_024037289.1, read as the reverse complement.
AGCCTTTGTCAGTACCAGGTTGGCCCTTGGCCCTTGGGGGCCAGCTGCCTGCAGGATTTCCACGAATATCAAAATGCTGCCCAGGGACAAGCTGCCACTTGTGCCAACTTGGGCTGCTTTGAGAGTGCCCACGGAGCTCTTCAAACTGAGTCAAAGTATGTGGGGTTTCGGGTTTTGTTTTCCCGGGCAGAAGCCTTTGTCAGTACGAAGTAGGCCCTCAGCCCTTAGAGGCAGTCTGCCTGCTGGATTTCCACGAATATCAAGATGCCACCCAGGGACAAGCTGCCACCTGTGCCAACTCGGGCTGCTTTGAGAGTGCCCATGGAGCTCTGCAAAGTTAGACCAGGAACTTGCCTTGGTGAGTTTTGTTTCCCCGGGCAGAAGCATTTGCAGTACCAGGCAGGCTCTCGGAACTTCAGGGCCGTCTGCCTGCTGGATTTCCACGAATATCAAGATGCTGCCCAGGGACAAGCTGCCACTTGGGCCAACTCGCGCTGCTTTGGGGGTGCCCACGGAGCTCTGCAAACTGAGACCATAACCTAGGGTTGTGGGTTTTGTTTTCTCGGGCAGAAGCCTCTCTCAGTACCAGGTAGGCCCTTGTTCCTTAGGGGCAGGCTGCCTGCAGGATTTCCACGAATATCAAGATGCTGCCCAGGGACAAGCTGCCACCTGTGCCAGCTCGGGCTGCTTTGAGGGTGCCCACGGAGCTCTAAAAACTGAGACAGGGTACATGGGGTTATGGGTTATGTTTCCCCGGGCAGAAGCCATTGTAAGTACCAGGTAGGCCCTCGGCCCTTAGGGGCAGGCTGGCAGCAAGACTTCCACGAATATCAAGATGCTGCCCAGGGACAAGCTGCCACCTGTGCCAACTCAGGCTGCTTTGAGAGTGCCCATGGAGCTCTGCAAACTGAGACCAGGAACGTAGGATTGTGGGTTTTTTTTTCCCGGGCAGAAGCCTTTGTCAGTACCAGGTAGGCCCTTGTTCCTTAGGGGCAGGCTGCCTGCAGGATTTCCACGAATATCAAGATGCTGCCCAGGGACAAGCTGCCACCTGTGGCAACTCGGGCTGCTTTGAGAGTGCCCATGGAGCTGTGCAAACTGAGACCATGAACCTGGGGTGCTGAGTTTTGTTTCCCTGGGCAGAAGCATTTGCAGTGCCAGGTAGGCCCTTGGTCTTTAAGGGCAGGCAGCCTGCTGGATTTCCATGAATATCAAGATGCTGCCAAAGGACAAGCTGCCATCTGTGCCAACTCGCGCTGCTTTGAGAGTGCCCTTGGAGCTCTGCAAAGTGAGACCAGGAACGTGCGTTGGTGAGTTTTGTTTCCCCGGGCAGAAGCATTTGTCAGTACCAGGTAGGCCCTCGGAATTTCAGGGCCGACTGCCTGCTGGATTTCCACGAATATCAAGATGCTGCCCAGGGACAAGCTGCCACCTGTGCCAACTCGCGCTGCTTTGATGGTGCCCATGGAGCTCTGCAAACTGAGACCAGAAACGTGGGGTGCTGGGTTTTGTTTCCCCTGGCAGAAGCCTTTGTCAGTACCAGGTCGGCCCTTGGCCCTTGGGGGCCGGCTGCCTGCAGGATTTCCACAAATATCAAGATGCCGCCCAGGGACAAGCTGCCACCTGTGCCAGCTCGGGCTGCTTTGAGAGTGCCCATGGAGCTCTGCAAACTGAGATGTGGAACATGGGCTGGTGGGTTTTCTTTCCCCGGGCAGAAGCCTTTGTCTGTACCAGGAGAGTCCTTGTTCCTCAGGGGCAGGCCGCCGGCTGGATTTCCACGAATATCAAGATGCTGCCCAAGGACCAGCTGCCACTTGGGCCAACTCGTGCTGCTATGAGGGTGCCCACGGAGCTCTGCAAACTGAGACCAGGAACGTAGGACTGTGGGTTTTGTTTTCCCGGGCAGAAGCCTCTCTCAGTACCAGGTATGCCCTTGTTCCTTAGGTGCAGGCTGGCAGCAAGCTTTCCACGAATATCAAGATGCTGCCCAGGGATATTCTGCCACCTGTGCCAACTCGGGCTGCTTTGAGAGTGCCCACGGAGCTCTGCAAACTGAGACCATGAACCTGGGGTGCTGAGTTTTGTTTCTCCGGGCAGAAGCATTTGCAGTGCCAGGTAGGCCCTCGGTCCTTAAGGGCAGGCAGCCTGCTGGATTTCCACGAATATCAAGATGCTGCCCAGGGACAAGCTGCCACCTGTGCCAACTCGCGCTGCTTTGAGAGTGCCCATGGTGCTCTGCAAACTGAGATCAGAAACGTGGGGTGCTGGGTTTTGTTTTCCAGGGCAGAAGCCTTTGTCAGTACCAAGTAGGCCCTTGTTCCTTAGGGACAGCCTGGAAGCAAGATTTCCCCGAATATCAAAATGCTGCCCAGGGATATTCTGCCACCTGTGCCAACTCGGGCTGCTTTGAGAGTGCCCACGGAGTTCTTCAAACTGAGACCAGGAACGTGGGTTTGTCGGTGTTGTTTTCCCGGGCAGAAACATTTGCAGGACCAGGTAGGCCCTCGGCCCTTTGGGGGAGGCTGGCACCAGGATTTCCACGAAAATCAAGTTTCCGCCCAGGGACAAGCTGCCACCTTTGCCAACTCACGCTGCTTTGAGAGTGCCCACGGAGCTCTGCAAACTGTGACCAGGACCGTGGGGTGCTGAGTTTTGTTTGCCCGGGCAAAGTATTTGTCAGTACTAGGTAGGCCCACGGTCTTTCAGGGCCGTCAGCCTGCTGAATTTCCACGAATATCAGGATGCTGCCCACGGAGGAGCTGCCACCTGTGCCAACTCGGGCTGCTTTGAGAGTGCCCATGGAGCTCTGCAAACTGGGACCAGGAAAGTGGTGTTCTGAGTATTGTTTTCCCGGTCAGAAGCCTTTGTCAGTGTCAGGTCGGCCCTTGTTCCACAGGGGCAGGCTGCCTGCTGGATTTCCACGAATATCAAGATGCCGCCCAGGGACAAGCTGCCACCTGTGCCAACTCGGGCTGGTTTGAGAGTGCCCATGGAGCTCTGCAAACTGAGACCTGGAACGTGGGGTGGTGGGTTTTGTTTCCCCGGGCAGAAGCCTTTGTCAGTACCAGGTCAGGCCTTGGCCATTGGGGGCCGGCTGCCTGCAGGATTTCCACAAATATCAAGATGCCGCCCAGGGACAAGCTGCCACCTGTGCCAACTCGGGCTGCTTTGAGAGTGCCCACGGAGCTCTGCAAACTGAGATGTGGAACGTGGGGTGCTGGGTTTTGTTTTCCCGGGCAGAAGCCTTTATCAGTACCAGGTCGGCCCTTGGCCCTTGGGGGCCGGCTGCCTGCAGGATTTCCACAAATATCAAGATGCCGCCCAGGGTCAAGCTGCCACCTGTGCCAACTCAGGCTGCTTTGAGAGTGCCCACGGTGCTCTGCAAACTGAGATGTGGAACGTGGGGTGGTGGATTTTGTTTCCCTGGGCAGAAGCCTTTGTCAGTACCAGGAAGGCCCTTGTTCCTCAGGGGCAGGCTGCCGGCTGGATTTCCACAAATATCAAGATGCTGCCCAGGGACAAGCTGCCACTTGTGCCAACTCGCGCTGCTTTGAGGGTGCCCACGGAGCTCAGCAAACTGAGACCAGGAAGGTAGGGTTGTGGGTTTTGTTTTCCCGGGCAGAAGCCTTTGTCAGTACCATGTAGGCCCTTGTTCCTTAGGGGCAGGCTGCCTGCAGGATTTCCACGAATATCAAGATGCTGCCCAGGGACAAGCTGCCACCTGTGCCAACTCGCGCTGCTTTGAGAGTGCCCATGGTGCTCTGCAAACTGAGACCAAAAACGTGGTGTTCTGAGTTTTGTTTTCCCGGGCAGAAGCCTTTGTCAGTACCAGGTTGGCCCTTGGCCCTTGGGGGCCAGCTGCCTGCAGGATTTCCACGAATATCAAAATGCTGCCCAGGGACAAGCTGCCACTTGTGCCAACTTGGGCTGCTTTGAGAGTGCCCACGGAGCTCTTCAAACTGAGTCAAAGTATGTGGGGTTTCGGGTTTTGTTTTCCCGGGCAGAAGCCTTTGTCAGTACGAAGTAGGCCCTCAGCCCTTAGAGGCAGTCGGCCTGCTGGATTTCCACGAATATCAAGATGCCACCCAGGGACAAGCTGCCACCTGTGCCAACTCGGGCTGCTTTGAGAGTGCCCATGGAGCTCTGCAAAGTTAGACCAGGAACTTGCCTTGGTGAGTTTTGTTTCCCCGGGCAGAAGCATTTGCAGTACCAGGCAGGCTCTCGGAACTTCAGGGCCGTCTGCCTGCTGGATTTCCACGAATATCAAGATGCTGCCCAGGGACAAGCTGCCACTTGGGCCAACTCGCGCTGCTTTGGGGGTGCCCACGGAGCTCTGCAAACTGAGACCATAACCTAGGGTTGTGGGTTTTGTTTTCTCGGGCAGAAGCCTCTCTCAGTACCAGGTAGGCCCTTGTTCCTTAGGGGCAGGCTGCCTGCTGAATTTCCACGAATATCAAGATGCTGCCCAGGGACAAGCTGCCACCTGTGCCAGCTCGGGCTGCTTTGAGGGTGCCCACGGAGCTCTAAAAACTGAGACAGGGTACATGGGGTTATGGGTTATGTTTCCCCGGGCAGAAGCCATTGTAAGTACCAGGTAGGCCCTCGGCCCTTAGGGGCAGGCTGGCAGCAAGACTTCCACGAATATCAAGATGCTGCCCAGGGACAAGCTGCCACCTGTGCCAACTCAGGCTGCTTTGAGAGTGCCCATGGAGCTCTGCAAACTGAGACCAGGAACGTAGGATTGTGGGTTTTGTTTTCCCGGGCAGAAGCCTTTGTCAGTACCAGGTAGGCCCTTGTTCCTTAGGGGCAGGCTGCCTGCAGGATTTCCACGAATATCAAGATGCTGCCCAGGGACAAGCTGCCACCTGTGGCAACTCGGGCTGCTTTGAGAGTGCCCATGGAGCTGTGCAAACTGAGACCATGAACCTGGGGTGCTGAGTTTTGTTTCCCTGGGCAGAAGCATTTGCAGTGCCAGGTAGGCCCTTGGTCTTTAAGGGCAGGCAGCCTGCTGGATTTCCATGAATATCAAGATGCTGCCAAAGGACAAGCTGCCACCTGTGCCAACTCGCGCTGCTTTGAGAGTGCCCTTGGAGCTCTGCAAAGTGAGACCAGGAACGTGCGTTGGTGAGTTTTGTTTCCCCGGGCAGAAGCATTTGTCAGTACCAGGTAGGCCCTCGGAATTTCAGGGCCGACTGCCTGCTGGATTTCCACGAATATCAAGATGCTGCCCAGGGACAAGCTGCCACCTGTGCCAACTCGGGCTGCTTTGATGGTGCCCATGGAGCTCTGCAAACTGAGACCAGAAACGTGGGGTGCTGGGTTTTGTTTCCCCTGGCAGAAGCCTTTGTCAGTACCAGGTCGGCCCTTGGCCCTTGGGGGCCGGCTGCCTGCAGGATTTCCACAAATATCAAGATGCCGCCCAGGGACAAGCTGCCACCTGTGCCAACTTGGGCTGCTTTGAGAGCGCCCATGGAGCTCTGCAAACTGAGATGTGGAACATGGGCTGGTGGGTTTTCTTTCCCCGGGCAGAAGCCTTTGTCAGTACCAGGAGAGTCCTTGTTCCTCAGGGGCAGGCCGCCGGCTGGATTTCCACGAATATCAAGATACTGCCCAAGGACCAGCTGCCACTTGGGCCAACTCGTGCTGCTATGAGGGTGCCCACGGAGCTCTGCAAACTGAGACCAGGAACGTAGGACTGTGGGTTTTGTTTTCCCGGGCAGAAGCCTCTCTCAGTACCAGGTATGCCCTTGTTCCTTAGGTGCAGGCTGGCAGCAAGCTTTCCACGAATATCAAGATGCTGCCCAGGGATATTCTGCCACCTGTGCCAACTCGGGCTGCTTTGAGAGTGCCCACGGAGCTCTGCAAACTGAGACCATGAACCTGGGGTGCTGAGTTTTGTTTCTCCGGGCAGAAGCATTTGCAGTGCCAGGTAGGCCCTCGGTCCTTAAGGGCAGGCAGCCTGCTGGATTTCCACGAATATCAAGATGCTGCCCAGGGACAAGCTGCCACCTGTGCCAACTCGCGCTGCTTTGAGAGTGCCCATGGTGCTCTGCAAACTGAGATCAGAAACGTGGGGTGCTGGGTTTTGTTTTCCAGGGCAGAAGCCTTTGTCAGTACCAAGTAGGCCCTTGTTCCTTAGGGACAGCCTGGAAGCAAGATTTCCCCGAATATCAAAATGCTGCCCAGGGATATTCTGCCACCTGTGCCAACTCGGGCTGCTTTGAGAGTGCCCACGGAGTTCTTCAAACTGAGACCAGGAACGTGGGTTTGTCGGTGTTGTTTTCCCGGGCAGAAACATTTGCAGGACCAGGTAGGCCCTCGGCACTTTGGGGGAGGCTGGCACCAGGATTTCCACGAAAATCAAGTTTCCGCCCAGGGACAAGCTGCCACCTTTGCCAACTCACGCTGCTTTGAGAGTGCCCACGGAGCTCTGCAAACTGTGACCAGGACCGTGGGGTGCTGAGTTTTGTTTTCCCGGGCAAAGTATTTGTCAGTACTAGGTAGGCCCACGGTCTTTCAGGGCCGTCAGCCTGCTGAATTTCCACGAATATCAGGATGCTGCCCACGGAGGAGCTGCCACCTGTGCCAACTCGGGCTGCTTTGAGAGTGCCCATGGAGCTCTGCAAACTGGGACCAGGAAAGTGGTGTTCTGAGTATTGTTTTCCCGGTCAGAAGCCTTTGTCAGTGTCAGGTCGGCCCTTGTTCCACAGGGGCAGGCTGCCTGCTGGATTTCCACGAATATCAAGATGCCGCCCAGGGACAAGCTGCCACCTGTGCCAACTCGGGCTGGTTTGAGAGTGCCCATGGAGCTCTGCAAACTGAGACCTGGAACGTGGGGTGGTGGGTTTTGTTTCCCCGGGCAGAAGCCTTTGTCAGTACCAGGTCAGGCCTTGGCCATTGGGGGCCGGCTGCCTGCAGGATTTCCACAAATATCAAGATGCCGCCCAGGGACAAGCTGCCACCTGTGCCAACTCGGGCTGCTTTGAGAGTGCCCACGGAGCTCTGCAAACTGAGACCAGGAACGTGGGGTGCTGGGTTTTGTTTTCCCGGGCAGAAGCCTTTATCAGTACCAGGTCGGCCCTTGGCCCTTGGGGGCCGGCTGCCTGCAGGATTTCCACAAATATCAAGATGCCGCCCAGGATCAAGCTGCCACCTGTGCCAACTCAGGCTGCTTTGAGAGTGCCCACGGTGCTCTGCAAACTGAGATGTGGAACGTGGGGTGGTGGATTTTGTTTCCCTGGGCAGAAGCCTTTGTCAGTACCAGGAAGGCCCTTGTTCCTCAGGGGCAGGCTGCCGGCTGGATTTCCACAAATATCAAGATGCTGCCCAGGGACAAGCTGCCACTTGTGCCAACTCGCGCTGCTTTGAGGGTGCCCACGGAGCTCAGCAAACTGAGACCAGGAAGGTAGGGTTGTGGGTTTTGTTTTCCCGGGCAGAAGCCTTTGTCAGTACCAGGTAGGCCCTTGTTCCTTAGGGGCAGGCTGCCTGCAGGATTTCCACGAATATCAAGATGCTGCCCAGGGACAAGCTGCCACCTGTGCCAACTCGCGCTGCTTTGAGAGTGCCCATGGTGCTCTGCAAACTGAGACCAGAAACGTGGTGTTCTGAGTTTTGTTTTCCCGGGCAGAAGCCTTTGTCAGTACCAGGTTGGCCCTTGGCCCTTGGGGGCCAGCTGCCTGCAGGATTTCCACGAATATCAAAATGCTGCCCAGGGACAAGCTGCCACTTGTGCCAACTTGGGCTGCTTTGAGAGTGCCCACGGAGCTCTTCAAACTGAGTCAAAGTATGTGGGGTTTCGGGTTTTGTTTTCCCGGGCAGAAGCCTTTGTCAGTACGAAGTAGGCCCTCAGCCCTTAGAGGCAGTCTGCCTGCTGGATTTCCACGAATATCAAGATGCCACCCAGGGACAAGCTGCCACCTGTGCCAACTCGGGCTGCTTTGAGAGTGCCCATGGAGCTCTGCAAAGTTAGACCAGGAACTTGCCTTGGTGAGTTTTGTTTCCCCGGGCAGAAGCATTTGCAGTACCAGGCAGGCTCTCGGAACTTCAGGGCCGTCTGCCTGCTGGATTTCCACGAATATCAAGATGCTGCCCAGGGACAAGCTGCCACTTGGGCCAACTCGCGCTGCTTTGGGGGTGCCCACGGAGCTCTGCAAACTGAGACCATAACCTAGGGTTGTGGGTTTTGTTTTCTCGGGCAGAAGCCACTCTCAGTACCAGGTAGGCCCTTGTTCCTTAGGGGCAGGCTGCCTGCTGAATTTCCACGAATATCAAGATGCTGCCCAGGGACAAGCTGCCACCTGTGCCAGCTCGGGCTGCTTTGAGGGTGCCCACGGAGCTCTAAAAACTGAGACAGGGTACATGGGGTTATGGGTTATGTTTCCCCGGGCAGAAGCCATTGTAAGTACCAGGTAGGCCCTCGGCCCTTAGGGGCAGGCTGGCAGCAAGACTTCCACGAATATCAAGATGCTGCCCAGGGACAAGCTGCCACCTGTGCCAACTCACGCTGCTTTGAGAGTGCCCACGGAGCTCTTCAAACTGAGCCAAAGTATGTGGGGTTTCGGGTTTTTTTTTCCCGGGCAGAACCCTTTGTCAGTACCGAGTAGGACCTCGGCCCTTAGAGGCAGTCTGCCTGCTGGATTTCCACGCATATCTAGATGCCGCCCAGGAACAAGCTGCCACCTGTGCCAACTTGGGCTGCTTTGAGAGTACCCATGGTGCTCTACAAACAGAAACCAGGAGCGTGGGATGGTGAGTTTTTTTTCTTTCCTCGGCAGAAGCCTTTGTCAGTACCAGGTAGGCCCTCGGCCCTTCATGGCTGGCTGCCTGCTGGATTTCCATGAATATCAAGATGCCGCCCAGAGATATTCTGCCACCTGTGCCAACTCGGGCTGCTTTGAGAGTGCCCATGGAGCTCTGCAAACTGAGACCGGGACCGTGGGGTTCTGAGTTTTGTTTTCCCGGCAGAAGCCTTTGTCAGTACCAGGTAGGCCTTCGGCCATATGGGTCCGGTTGCAGGCTGGATTTCCCCGAATAACAAGATGCCGCCCAGGGACAAGCTGCCACCTGTGCCAACTCGGGCTGCTTTGAGAGTACCCATGGTGCTCTACAAACAGAAACCAGGAGCGTGGGATGGTGGATTTTTTTTTTTCCTCGGCAGAAGCCTTTGTCAGTACCAGGTAGGCCCTCGGCCCTTCATGGCTGGCTGCCTGCTGGATTTCCACGAATATCAAGATGCCGCCCAGGGATATTCTGCCACCTGTGCCAACTCGGGCTGCTTTGAGAGTGCCCATGGAGCTCTGCAAACTGAGACCGGGACCGTGGGGTTCTGAGTTTTGTTTTCCCGGCAGAAGCCTTTGTCAGTACCAGGTAGGCCTTCGGCCCTATGGGTCCGGTTGCAGGCTGGATTTCCCCGAATAACAAGATGCCGCCCAGGGACAAGCTGCCACCTGTGCCAACTCGGGCTGCTTTGAGAGTGCCCATGGAGCTCTTCAAACTGTGGCCTGGAACGTCGGGTAGTGTGTCTTGTTTTGCTGGGTAGAAGACTATCTCTGTACTAGGTCGGCCCTCCACCCTTAGCGGCCGGCTCCCCGCTGGATTTGCCCGAATATCACGGTGCCGTCCCGGGTCAAGCTGCCACCTGTGCCAACTCGGGCTGCTTTGAGAGTGCCCATGGAGCTCTACAAACTGAGACCAGCAACGTGGGATGGTGAGCTTTGTTTTTCTGGGAAGAAGCCTTTGTGAGTACCAGGTAGGCCCTCGGCCCTAAGGGGCCGTCTGCCTGCTGGATTTCCGCCAATACCAAGATGCCGCCCAGGGACAAGCTGCCACCTGTGCAAACTCGGTCTGCTTTGAGAGTGCCCATGGAGCTCTGCAAACTGAGATGTGGAACGTGGGGTGGTGGGTTTTGTTTTCCCGGGCAGAAGCCTTTATCAGTACCAGGTTGGCCCTTGGCCCTTGGGGGCCGGCTGCCTGCAGGATTTCCACAAATATCAAGATGCCGCCCAGGGACAAGCTGCCACCTGTGCCATCTCAGGCTGCTTTGAGAGTGCCCACGGTGCTCTGCAAACTGAGATGTGGAACGTGGGGTGGTGGATTTTGTTTCCCTGGGCAGAAGCCTTTGTCAGTACCAAGTAGGCCCTTGTTCCTTAGGAACAGCCTGGAAGCAAGATTTCCCCGAATATCAAAATGCTGCCCAGGGATATTCTGCCACCTGTGCCAACTCGGGCTGCTTTGAGAGTGCCCACGGAGTTCTTCAAACTGAGACCAGGAACGTGGGTTTGTCGGTGTTGTTTTCCCGGGCAGAAACATTTGCAGGACCAGGTAGGCCCTCGGCCCTTTGGGGGAGGCTGGCACCAGGATTTCCACGAAAATCAAGTTTCCGCCCAGGGACAAGCTGCCACCTTTGCCAACTCACGCTGCTTTGAGAGTGCCCACGGAGCTCTGCAAACTGTGACCAGGACCGTGGGGTGCTGAGTTTTGTTTTCCCGGGCAAAGTATTTGTCAGTACTAGGTAGGCCCACGGTCTTTCAGGGCCGTCAGCCTGCTGAATTTCCACGAATATCAGGATGCTGCCCACGGAGGAGCTGCCACCTGTGCCAACTCGGGCTGCTTTGAGAGTGCCCATGGAGCTCTGCAAACTGGGACCAGGAAAGTGGTGTTCTGAGTATTGTTTTCCCGGTCAGAAGCCTTTGTCAGTGTCAGGTCGGCCCTTGTTCCACAGGGGCAGGCTGCCTGCTGGATTTCCACGAATATCAAGATGCCGCCCAGGGACAAGCTGCCACCTGTGCCAACTCGGGCTGCTTTGAGAGTGCCCATGGAGCTCTGCAAACTGAGACCTGGAACGTGGGGTGGTGGGTTTTGTTTCCCCGGGCAGAAGCCTTTGTCAGTACCAGGTCAGGCCTTGGCCCTTGGGGGCCGGCTGCCTGCAGGATTTCCACAAATATCAAGATGCCGCCCAGGGACAAGCTGCCACCTGTGCCAACTCGGGCTGCTTTGAGAGTGCCCACGGAGCTCTGCAAACTGAGACCAGGAACGTGGGGTGCTGGGTTTTGTTTTCCCGGGCAGAAGCCTTTATCAGTACCAGGTTGGCCCTTGGCCCTTGGGGGCCGGCTGCCTGCAGGATTTCCACAAATATCAAGATGCCGCCCAGGGTCAAGCTGCCACCTGTGCCAACTCAGGCTGCTTTGAGAGTGCCCACGGAGCTCAGCAAACTGAGACCAGGAAGGTAGGGTTGTGGGTTTTGTTTTCCCGGGCAGAAGCCTTTGTCAGTACCAGGTAGGCCCTTGTTCCTTAGGGGCAGGCTGCCTGCAGGATTTCCACGAATATCAAGATGCTGCCCAGGGACAAGCTGCCACTTGTGCCAACTCCCGCTGCTTTGAGGGTGCCCACGGAGCTCTGCAAACTGAGACCAGGAACGTGGTGTTCTGAGTTTTGTTTTCCCGGGCAGAAGCCTTTGTCAGTACCAGGTCGGCCCTTGGCCCTTGGGGGCCAGCTGCCTGCAGGATTTCCACGAATATCAAAATGCTGCCCAGGGACAAGCTGCCACTTGTGCCAACTTGGGCTGCTTTGAGAGTGCCCACGGAGCTCTTCAAACTGAGTCAAAGTATGTGGGGTTTCGGGTTTTGTTTTCCCGGGCAGAAGCCTTTGTCAGTACGAAGTAGGCCCTCAGCCCTTAGAGGCAGTCTGCCTGCTGGATTTCCACGAATATCAAGATGCCACCCAGGGACAAGCTGCCACCTGTGCCAACTCGGGCTGCTTTGAGAGTGCCCATGGAGCTCTGCAAAGTTAGACCAGGAACTTGCCTTGGTGAGTTTTGTTTCCCCGGGCAGAAGCATTTGCAGTACCAGGCAGGCTCTCGGAACTTCAGGGCCGTCTGCCTGCTGGATTTCCACGAATATCAAGATGCTGCCCAGGGACAAGCTGCCACTTGGGCCAACTCGCGCTGCTTTGGGGGTGCCCACGGAGCTCTGCAAACTGAGACCATAACCTAGGGTTGTGGGTTTTGTTTTCTCGGGCAGAAGCCTCTCTCAGTACCAGGTAGGCCCTTGTTCCTTAGGGGCAGGCTGCCTGCTGAATTTCCACGAATATCAAGATGCTGCCCAGGGACAAGCTGCCACCTGTGCCAGCTCGGGCTGCTTTGAGGGTGCCCACGGAGCTCTAAAAACTGAGACAGGGTACATGGGGTTATGGGTTATGTTTCCCCGGGCAGAAGCCATTGTAAGTACCAGGTAGGCCCTCGGCCCTTAGGGGCAGGCTGGCAGAAAGACTTCCACGAATATCAAGATGCTGCCCAGGGACAAGCTGCCACCTGTGCCAACTCAGGCTGCTTTGAGAGTGCCCATGGAGCTCTGCAAACTGAGACCAGGAACGTAGGATTGTGGGTTTTGTTTTCCCGGGCAGAAGCCTTTGTCAGTACCAGGTAGGCCCTTGTTCCTTAGGGGCAGGCTGCCTGCAGGATTTCCACGAATATCAAGATGCTGCCCAGGGACAAGCTGCCACCTGTGCCAACTCGCGCTGCTTTGAGAGTGCCCATGGTGCTCTGCAAACTGAGACCAGAAACGTGGTGTTCTGAGTTTTGTTTTCCCGGGCAGAAGCCTTTGTCAGTACCAGGTTGGCCCTTGGCCCTTGGGGGCCAGCTGCCTGCAGGATTTCCACGAATATCAAAATGCTGCCCAGGGACAAGCTGCCACTTGTGCCAACTTGGGCTGCTTTGAGAGTGCCCACGGAGCTCTTCAAACTGAGTCAAAGTATGTGGGGTTTCGGGTTTTGTTTTCCCGGGCAGAAGCCTTTGTCAGTACGAAGTAGGCCCTCAGCCCTTAGAGGCAGTCTGCCTGCTGGATTTCCACGAATATCAAGATGCCACCCAGGGACAAGCTGCCACCTGTGCCAACTCGGGCTGCTTTGAGAGTGCCCATGGAGCTCTGCAAAGTTAGACCAGGAACTTGCCTTGGTGAGTTTTGTTTCCCCGGGCAGAAGCATTTGCAGTACCAGGCAGGCTCTCGGAACTTCAGGGCCGTCTGCCTGCTGGATTTCCACGAATATCAAGATGCTGCCCAGGGACAAGCTGCCACTTGGGCCAACTCGCGCTGCTTTGGGGGTGCCCACGGAGCTCTGCAAACTGAGACCATAACCTAGGGTTGTGGGTTTTGTTTTCTCGGGCAGAAGCCTCTCTCAGTACCAGGTAGGCCCTTGTTCCTTAGGAACAGCCTGGAAGCAAGATTTCCCCGAATATCAAAATGCTGCCCAGGGATATTCTGCCACCTGTGCCAACTCGGGCTGCTTTGAGAGTGCCCACGGAGTTCTTCAAACTGAGACCAGGAACGTGGGTTTGTCGGTGTTGTTTTCCCGGGCAGAAACATTTGCAGGACCAGGTAGGCCCTCGGCCCTTTGGGGGAGGCTGGCACCAGGATTTCCACGAAAATCAAGTTTCCGCCCAGGGACAAGCTGCCACCTTTGCCAACTCACGCTGCTTTGAGAGTGCCCACGGAGCTCTGCAAACTGTGACCAGGACCGTGGGGTGCTGAGTTTTGTTTTCCCGGGCAAAGTATTTGTCAGTACTAGGTAGGCCCACGGTCTTTCAGGGCCGTCAGCCTGCTGAATTTCCACGAATATTAGGATGCTGCCCACGGAGGAGCTGCCACCTGTGCCAACTCGGGCTGCTTTGAGAGTGCCCATGGAGCTCTGCAAACTGGGACCAGGAAAGTGGTGTTCTGAGTATTGTTTTCCCGGTCAGAAGCCTTTGTCAGTGTCAGGTCGGCCCTTGTTCCACAGGGGCAGGCTGCCTGCTGGATTTCCACGAATATCAAGATGCCGCCCAGGGACAAGCTGCCACCTGTGCCAACTCGGGCTGCTTTGAGAGTGCCCATGGAGCTCTGCAAACTGAGACCTGGAACGTGGGGTGGTGGGTTTTGTTTCCCCGGGCAGAAGCCTTTGTCAGTACCAGGTCAGGCCTTGGCCCTTGGGGGCCGGCTGCCTGCAGGATTTCCACAAATATCAAGATGCCGCCCAGGGACAAGCTGCCACCTGTGCCAACTCGGGCTGCTTTGAGAGTGCCCACGGAGCTCTGCAAACTGAGACCAGGAACGTGGGGTGCTGGGTTTTGTTTTCCCGGGCAGAAGCCTTTATCAGTACCAGGTTGGCCCTTGGCCCTTGGGGGCCGGCTGCCTGCAGGATTTCCACAAATATCAAGATGCCGCCCAGGGTCAAGCTGCCACCTGTGCCAACTCAGGCTGCTTTGAGAGTGCCCACGGAGCTCAGCAAACTGAGACCAGGAAGGTAGGGTTGTGGGTTTTGTTTTCCCGGGCAGAAGCCTTTGTCAGTACCAGGTAGGCCCTTGTTCCTTAGGGGCAGGCTGCCTGCAGGATTTCCACGAATATCAAGATGCTGCCCAGGGACAAGCTGCCACTTGTGCCAACTCCCGCTGCTTTGAGGGTGCCCACGGAGCTCTGCAAACTGAGACCAGGAACGTGGTGTTCTGAGTTTTGTTTTCCCGGGCAGAAGCCTTTGTCAGTACCAGGTCGGCCCTTGGCCCTTGGGGGCCAGCTGCCTGCAGGATTTCCACGAATATCAAAATGCTGCCCAGGGACAAGCTGCCACTTGTGCCAACTTGGGCTGCTTTGAGAGTGCCCACGGAGCTCTTCAAACTGAGTCAAAGTATGTGGGGTTTCGGGTTTTGTTTTCCCGGGCAGAAGCCTTTGTCAGTACGAAGTAGGCCCTCAGCCCTTAGAGGCAGTCTGCCTGCTGGATTTCCACGAATATCAAGATGCCACCCAGGGACAAGCTGCCACCTGTGCCAACTCGGGCTGCTTTGAGAGTGCCCATGGAGCTCTGCAAAGTTAGACCAGGAACTTGCCTTGGTGAGTTTTGTTTCCCCGGGCAGAAGCATTTGCAGTACCAGGCAGGCTCTCGGAACTTCAGGGCCGTCTGCCTGCTGGATTTCCACGAATATCAAGATGCTGCCCAGGGACAAGCTGCCACTTGGGCCAACTCGCGCTGCTTTGGGGGTGCCCACGGAGCTCTGCAAACTGAGACCATAACCTAGGGTTGTGGGTTTTGTTTTCTCGGGCAGAAGCCTCTCTCAGTACCAGGTAGGCCCTTGTTCCTTAGGGGCAGGCTGCCTGCTGAATTTCCACGAATATCAAGATGCTGCCCAGGGACAAGCTGCCACCTGTGCCAGCTCGGGCTGCTTTGAGGGTGCCCACGGAGCTCTAAAAACTGAGACAGGGTACATGGGGTTATGGGTTATGTTTCCCCGGGCAGAAGCCATTGTAAGTACCAGGTAGGCCCTCGGCCCTTAGGGGCAGGCTGGCAGCAAGACTTCCACGAATATCAAGATGCTGCCCAGGGACAAGCTGCCACCTGTGCCAACTCACGCTGCTTTGAGAGTGCCCACGGAGCTCTTCAAACTGAGCCAAAGTATGTGGGGTTTCGGGTTTTTTTTTCCCGGGCAGAACCCTTTGTCAGTACCGAGTAGGACCTCGGCCCTTAGAGGCAGTCTGCCTGCTGGATTTCCACGCATATCTAGATGCCGCCCAGGAACAAGCTGCCACCTGTGTCAACTTGGGCTGCTTTGAGAGTACCCATGGTGCTCTACAAACAGAAACCAGGAGCGTGGGATGGTGAGTTTTTTTTCTTTCCTCGGCAGAAGCCTTTGTCAGTACCAGGTAGGCCCTCGGCCCTTCATGGCTGGCTGCCTGCTGGATTTCCACGAATATCAAGATGCCGCCCAGAGATATTCTGCCACCTGTGCCAACTCGGGCTGCTTTGAGAGTGCCCATGGAGCTCTGCAAACTGAGACCGGGACCGTGGGGTTCTGAGTTTTGTTTTCCCGGCAGAAGCCTTTGTCAGTACCAGGTAGGCCTTCGGCCCTATGGGTCCGGTTGCAGGCTGGATTTCCCCGAATAACAAGATGCCGCCCAGGGACAAGCTGCCACCTGTGCCAACTCGGGCTGCTTTGAGAGTACCCATGGTGCTCTACAAACAGAAACCAGGAGCGTGGGATGGTGGATTTTTTTTTTTCCTCGGCAGAAGCCTTTGTCAGTACCAGGTAGGCCCTCGGCCCTTCATGGCTGGCTGCCTGCTGGATTTCCACGAATATCAAGATGCCGCCCAGGGATATTCTGCCACCTGTGCCAACTCGGGCTGCTTTGAGAGTGCCCATGGAGCTCTGCAAACTGAGACCGGGACCGTGGGGTTCTGAGTTTTGTTTTCCCGGCAGAAGCCTTTGTCAGTACCAGGTAGGCCTTCGGCCCTATGGGTCCGGTTGCAGGCTGGATTTCCCCGAATAACAAGATGCCGCCCAGGGACAAGCTGCCACCTGTGCCAACTCGGGCTGCTTTGAGAGTGCCCATGGAGCTCTTCAAACTGTGGCCTGGAACGTCGGGTAGTGTGTCTTGTTTTGCTGGGTAGAAGACTATCTCTGTACTAGGTCGGCCCTCCACCCTTAGCGGCCGGCTCCCCGCTGGATTTGCCCGAATATCACGGTGCCGTCCCGGGTCAAGCTGCCACCTGTGCCAACTCGGGCTGCTTTGAGAGTGCCCATGGAGCTCTACAAACTGAGACCAGCAACGTGGGATGGTGAGCTTTGTTTTTCTGGGAAGAAGCCTTTGTCAGTACCAGGTAGGCCCTCGGCCCTAAGGGGCCGTCTGCCTGCTGGATTTCCGCCAATACCAAGATGCCGCCCAGGGACAAGCTGCCACCTGTGCAAACTCGGTCTGCTTTGAGAGTGCCCATGGAGCTCTGCAAACTGAGATGTGGAACGTGGTGTGGTGGGTTTTGTTTCCCTGGGCGGAAGCCTTTGTCAGTACCAGGAGGGCCCTTGTTCATCAGGGGCAGGCTGGCGGCTCAATTTCCACGAATATCAAGATGCTGCCCAGGGACAAGCTGCCACTTGGGCCAACTCGCGCTGCTTTGAGGGTGCCCACGGAGCTCTGCAAACTGAGACCAGGAACGTAGGATTGTGGGTTTTGTTTTCCCGGGCAGAAGCCTCTCTCAGTGCCAGGTAGGCCCTTGTTCCTTAGGGGCAGGCTGGCAGGAAGATTTCCACGAATATCAAGATGCTGCCCAGGGACAAGCTGCCACCTGTGGCAACTCGGGCTGCTTTGAGAGTGCCCATGGAGCTCTGCAAACTGAGACCATGAACCTGGGGTGCTGAGTTTTGTTTCCCTGGGCAGAAGCATTTGCAGTGCCAGGTAGGCCCTTGGTCTTTAAGGGCAGGCAGCCTGCTGGATTTCCATGAATATCAAGATGCTGCCAAAGGACAAGCTGCCACCTGTGCCAACTCGGGCTACTTTGAGAGTGCCCTTGGAGCTCTGCAAAGTGAGACCAGGAACGTGCGTTGGTGAGTTTTGTTTCCCCGGGCAGAAGCATTTGTCAGTACCAGGTAGGCCCTCGGAATTTCAGGGCCGACTGCCTGCTGGATTTCCACGAATATCAAGATGCTGCCCAGGGACAAGCTGCCACCTGTGCCAACTCGGGCTGCTTTGATGGTGCCCATGGAGCTCTGCAAACTGAGACCAGAAACGTGGGGTGCTGGGTTTTGTTTCCCCTGGCAGAAGCCTTTGTCAGTACCAGGTCGGCCCTTGGCCCTTGGGGGCCGGCTGCCTGCAGGATTTCCACAAATATCAAGATGCCGCCCAGGGACAAGCTGCCACCTGTGCCAACTTGGGCTGCTTTGAGAGTGCCCACAGAGCTCTGCAAACTGAGATGTGGAACATGGGCTGGTGGGTTTTCTTTCCCCGGGCAGAAGCCTTTGTCAGTACCAGGAGAGTCCTTGTTCCTCAGGGGCAGGCTGCCCGCTGGATTTCCACGAATATCAAGATGCCGCCCAGGGACCAGCTGCCACTTGGGCCAACTCGTGCTGCTATGAGGGTGCCCACGGAGCTCTGCAAACTGAGACCAGGAACGTAGGACTGTGGGTTTTGTTTTCCCGGGCAGAAGCCTCTCTCAGTACCAGGTATGCCCTTGTTCCTTAGGTGCAGGCTGGCAGCAAGCTTTCCACGAATATCAAGATGCTGCCCAGGGATATTCTGCCACCTGTGCCAACTCGGGCTGCTTTGAGAGTGCCCACGGAGCTCTGCAAACTGAGACCATGAACCTGGGGTGCTGAGTTTTGTTTCTCCGGGCAGAAGCATTTGCAGTGCCAGGTAGGCCCTCGGTCCTTAAGGGCAGGCAGCCTGCTGGATTTCCACGAATATCAAGATGCTGCCCAGGGACAAGCTGCCACCTGTGCCAACTCGGGCTGCTTTGAGAGTGCCCATGGTGCTCTGCAAACTGAGACCAGAAACGTGGGGTGCTGGGTTTTGTTTTCCAGGGCAGAAGCCTTTGTCAGTACCAAGTAGGCCCTTGTTCCTTAGGGACAGCCTGGAAGCAAGATTTCCCCGAATATCAAAATGCTGCCCAGGGATATTCTGCCACCTGTGCCAACTCGGGCTGCTTTGAGAGTGCCCACGGAGTTCTTCAAACTGAGACCAGGAACGTGGGTTTGTCGGTGTTGTTTTCCCGGGCAGAAACATTTGCAGGACCAGGTAGGCCCTCGGCCCTTTGGGGGAGGCTGGCACCAGGATTTCCACGAAAATCAAGTTTCCGCCCAGGGACAAGCTGCCACCTTTGCCAACTCACGCTGCTTTGAGAGTGCCCACGGAGCTCAGCAAACTGTGACCAGGACCGTGGGGTGCTGAGTTTTGTTTTCCCGGGCAGAAGTATTTGTCAGTACTAGGTAGGCCCACGGTCTTTCAGGGCCGTCAGCCTGCTGAATTTCCACGAATATCAGGATGCTGCCCAGGGACAAGCTGCCACCTGTGCACACTCGGGCTGCTTTGAGAGTGCCCATGGTGCTCTGCAAACTGAGACCAGAAACGTGGGGTGCTGGGTTTTGTTTTCCAGGGCAGAAGCCTTTGTCAGTACCAGGAGGGTCCTTGTTCCTTATGGGCAGTCTGCCTGCTGGATTTCCACGAATATCAAGATGCTGCCCAGGGACAAGCTGCCACCTGTGCCAACTCGGGCTGCTTTGAGAGTGCCCATGGAGCTCTGCAAACTGAGACCAGGAAAGTGGTGTTCTGAGTATTGTTTTCCCGGTCAGAAGCCTTTGTCAGTGTCAGGTCGGCCCTTGTTCCACAGGGGCAGGCTGCCTGCAGGATTTCCACGAATATCAAGATGCCGCCCAGGGACAAGCTGCCACCTGTGCCAACTCGGGCTGCTTTGAGAGTGCCCACGGTGCTCTGCAAACTGAGATGTGGAACGTGGGGTGGTGGATTTTGTTTCCCTGGGCAGAAGCCTTTGTCAGTACCAGGAAGGCCCTTGTTCCTCAGGGGCAGGCTGCCGGCTGGATTTCCACGAATATCAAGATGCTGCCCAGGGACAAGCTGCCACTTGTGCCAACTCGCGCTGCTTTGAGGGTGCCCACAGAGCTCTGCAAACTGAGACCAGGAACGTAGGGTTGTGGGTTTTGTTTTCCCGGGCAGAAGCCTTTGTCAGTACCAGGTAGGCCCTTGTTCCTTAGGGGCAGGCTGCCTGCAGGATTTCCACGAATATCAAGATGCTGCCCAGGGACAAGCTGCCACCTGTGCCAACTCGTGCTGCTTTGAGAGTGCCCATGGAGCTCTGCAAACTGAGACCATGAACCTTGGGTGCTGAGTTTTGTTTCTCCGGGCAGAAGCATTTGAAGTGCCAGGTACGCCCTCGGTCCTTAAGGGCAGGCAGCCTGCTGGATTTCCACGAATATCAAGATGCTGCCCAGGGACAAGCTGCCACCTGTGCCAACTCGCGCTGCTTTGAGAGTGCCCATGGTGCTCTGCAAACTGAGACCAGAAACGTGGTGTTCTGAGTTTTGTTTTCCCGGGCAGAAGCCTTTGTCAGTACCAGGTTGGCCCTTGGCCCTTGGGGGCCAGCTGCCTGCAGGATTTCCACGAATATCAAAATGCTGCCCAGGGACAAGCTGCCACTTGTGCCAACTTGGGCTGCTTTGAGAGTGCCCACGGAGCTCTTCAAACTGAGCCAAAGTATGTGGGGTTTCGGGTTTTGTTTTCCCGGGCAGAAGCCTTTGTCAGTACGAAGTAGGCCCTCAGCCCTTAGAGGCAGTCTGCCTGCTGGATTTCCACGAATATCAAGATGCCGCCCAGGGACAAGCTGCCACCTGTGCCAACTCGGGCTGCTTTGAGAGTGCCCATGGAGCTCTGCAAAGTTAGACCAGGAACTTGCCTTGGTGAGTTTTGTTTCCCCGGGCAGAAGCATTTGCAGTACCAGGCAGGCTCTCGGAACTTCAGGGCCGTCTGCCTGCTGGATTTCCACGAATATCAAGATGCTGCCCAGGGACAAGCTGCCACTTGGGCCAACTCGCGCTGCTTTGGGGGTGCCCACGGAGCTCTGCAAACTGAGACCATAACCTAGGGTTGTGGGTTTTGGTTTTCTCGGGCAGAAGCCTCTCTCAGTACCAGGTAGGCCCTTGTTCCTTAGGGGCAGGCTGCCTGCTGAATTTCCACGAATATCAAGATGCTGCCCAGGGACAAGCTGCCACCTGTGCCAGCTCGGGCTGCTTTGAGGGTGCCCACGGAGCTCTAAAAACTGAGACAGGGTACATGGGGTTATGGGTTATGTTTCCCCGGGCAGAAGCCATTGTAAGTACCAGGTAGGCCCTCGGCCCTTAGGGGCAGGCTGGCAGCAAGACTTCCACGAATATCAAGATGCTGCCCAGGGACAAGCTGCCACCTGTGCCAACTCACGCTGCTTTGAGAGTGCCCACGGAGCTCTTCAAACTGAGCCAAAGTATGTGGGGTTTCGGGTTTTTTTTTTCCCGGGCAGAACCCTTTGTCAGTACCAAGTAGGACCTCGGCCCTTAGAGGCAGTCTGCCTGCTGGATTTCCACGCATATCTAGATGCAGCCCAGGAACAAGCTGCCACCTGTGCCAACTTGGGCTGCTTTGAGAGTACCCATGGTGCTCTACAAACAGAAACCAGGAGCGTGGGATGGTGAGTTTTTTTTTTTCCTCGGCAGAAGCCTTTGTCAGTACCAGGTAGGCCCTCGGCCCTTCATGGCTGGCTGCCTGCTGGATTTCCACGAATATCAAGATGCCGCCCAGGGATATTCTGCCACCTGTGCCAACTCGGGCTGCTTTGAGAGTGCCCATGGAGCTCTGCAAACTGAGACCGGGACCGTGGAGTTCTGAGTTTTGTTTTCCCGGCAGAAGCCTTTGTCAGTACCAGGTAGGCCTTCGGCCCTATGGGTCCGGTTGCAGGCTGGATTTCCCCGAATAACAAGATGCCGCCCAGGGACAAGCTGCCACCTGTGCCAACTCGGGCTGCTTTGAGAGTGCCCACGGAGTTCTTCAAACTGAGACCAGGAACGTGGGTTTGTCGGTGTTGTTTTCCCGGGCAGAAACATTTGCAGGACCAGGTAGGCCCTCGGCCCTTTGGGGGAGGCTGGCACCAGGATTTCCACGAAAATCAAGTTTCCGCCCAGGGACAAGCTGCCACCTTTGCCAACTCACGCTGCTTTGAGAGTGCCCACGGAGCTCTGCAAACTGTGACCAGGACCATGGGGTGCTGAGTTTTGTTTTCCCGGGCAGAAGTATTTGTCAGTACTAGGTAGGCCCACGGTCTTTCAGGGCCGTCAGCCTGCTGAATTTCCACGAATATCAGGATGCTGCCCACGGAGGAGCTGCCACCTGTGCCAACTCGGGCTGCTTTGAGAGTGCCCATGGTGCTCTGCAAACTGAGACCAGAAACGTGGGGTGCTGGGTTTTGTTTTCCAGGGCAGAAGCCTTTGTCAGTACCAGGAGGGTCCTTGTTCCTTATGGGCAGTCTGCCTGCTGGATTTCCACGAATATCAAGATGCTGCCCAGGGACAAGCTGCCACCTGTGCCAACTCGGGCTGCTTTGAGAGTGCCCATGGAGCTCTGCAAACTGGGACCAGGAAAGTGGTGTTCTGAGTATTGTTTTCCCGGTCAGAAGCCTTTGTCAGTGTCAGGTCGGCCCTTGTTCCACAGGGGCAGGCTGCCTGCAGGATTTCCACGAATATCAAGATGCCGCCCAGGGACAAGCTGCCACCTGTGCCAACTCGGGCTGCTTTGAGAGTGCCCACGGTGCTCTGCAAACTGAGATGTGGAACGTGGGGTGGTGGATTTTGTTTCCCTGGGCAGAAGCCTTTGTCAGTACCAGGAAGGCCCTTGTTCCTCAGGGGCAGGCTGCCGGCTGGATTTCCACGAATATCAAGATGCTGCCCAGGGACAAGCTGCCACTTGTGCCAACTCGCGCTGCTTTGAGGGTGCCCACGGAGCTCAGCAAACTGAGACCAGGAAGGTAGGGTTGTGGGTTTTGTTTTCCCGGGCAGAAGCCTTTGTCAGTACCAGGTAGGCCCTTGTTCCTTAGGGGCAGGCTGCCTGCAGGATTTCCACGAATATCAAGATGCTGCCCAGGGACAAGCTGCCACCTGTGCCAACTCGTCCTGCTTTGAGAGTGCCCATGGAGCTCTGCAAACTGAGACCATGAACCTTGGGTGCTGAGTTTTGTTTCTCCGGGCAGAAGCATTTGAAGTGCCAGGTACGCCCTCGGTCCTTAAGGGCAGGCAGCCTGCTGGATTTCCACGAATATCAAGATGCTGCCCAGGGACAAGCTGCCACCTGTGCCAACTCTGGCTGCTTTGAGAGTGCCCATGGTGCTCTGCAAACTGAGACCAGAAACGTGGTGTTCTGAGTTTTGTTTTCCCGGGCAGAAGCCTTTGTCAGTACCAGGTCGGCCCTTGGCCCTTGGGGGCCAGCTGCCTGCAGGATTTCCACGAATATCAAAATGCTGCCCAGGGACAAGCTGCCACTTGTGCCAACTTGGGCTGCTTTGAGAGTGCCCACGGAGCTCTTAAACTGAGCCAAAGTATGTGGGGTTTCGGGTTTTGTTTTCCCGGGCAGAAGCCTTTGTCAGTACGAAGTAGGCCCTCAGCCCTTAGAGGCAGTCTGCCTGCTGGATTTCCACGAATATCAAGATGCCACCCAGGGACAAGCTGCCACCTGTGCCAACTCGGGCTGCTTTGAGGGTGCCCACGGAGCTCTAAAAACTGAGACAGGGTACATGGGGTTATGGGTTATGTTTCCCCGGGCAGAAGCCATTGTAAGTACCAGGTAGGCCCTCGGCCCTTCAGGGCAGGCTGGCAGCAAGACTTCCACGAATATCAAGATGCCGCCCAGGGACAAGCTGCCACCTGTGCCAACTCACGCTGCTTTGAGAGTGCCCACGGAGCTCTTCAAACTGAGCCAAAGTATGTGGGGTTTCGGGTTTTTTTTTCCCGGGCAGAACCCTTTGTCAGTACCAAGTAGGACCTCGGCCCTTAGAGGCAGTCTGCCTGCTGGATTTCCACGCATATCTAGATGCAGCCCAGGAACAAGCTGCCACCTGTGCCAACTTGGGCTGCTTTGAGAGTACCCATGGTGCTCTACAAACAGAAACCAGGAGCGTGGGATGGTGAGTTTTTTTTTTTTCCTCGGCAGAAGCCTTTGTCAGTACCAGGTAGGCCCTCGGCCCTTCATGGCTGGCTGCCTGCTGGATTTCCACGAATATCAAGATGCCGCCCAGGGATATTCTGCCACCTGTGCCAACTCGGGCTGCTTTGAGAGTGCCCATGGAGCTCTGCAAACTGAGACCGGGACCGTGGGGTTCTGAGTTTTGTTTTCCCGGCAGAAGCCTTTGTCAGTACCAGGTAGGCCTTCGGCCCTATGGGTCCGGTTGCAGGCTGGATTTCCCCGAATAACAAGATGCCGCCCAGGGACAAGCTGCCACCTGTGCCAACTCGGGCTGCTTTGAGAGTGCCCACGGAGTTCTTCAAACTGAGACCAGGAACGTGGGTTTGTCGGTGTTGTTTTCCCGGGCAGAAACATTTGCAGGACCAGGTAGGCCCTCGGCCCTTTGGGGGAGGCTGGCACCAGGATTTCCACGAAAATCAAGTTTCCGCCCAGGGACAAGCTGCCACCTTTGCCAACTCACGCTGCTTTGAGAGTGCCCACGGAGCTCTGCAAACTGTGACCAGGACCATGGGGTGCTGAGTTTTGTTTTCCCGGGCAGAAGTATTTGTCAGTACTAGGTAGGCCCATGGTCTTTCAGGGCCGTCAGCCTGCTGAATTTCCACGAATATCAGGATGCTGCCCACGGAGGAGCTGCCACCTGTGCCAACTCGGGCTGCTTTGAGAGTGCCCATGGTGCTCTGCAAACTGAGACCAGAAACGTGGGGTGCTGGGTTTTGTTTTCCAGGGCAGAAGCCTTTGTCAGTACCAGGAGGGTCCTTGTTCCTTATGGGCAGTCTGCCTGCTGGATTTCCACGAATATCAAGATGCTGCCCAGGGACAAGCTGCCACCTGTGCCAACTCGGGCTGCTTTGAGAGTGCCCATGGAGCTCTGCAAACTGGGACCAGGAAAGTGGTGTTCTGAGTATTGTTTTCCCGGTCAGAAGCCTTTGTCAGTGTCAGGTCGGCCCTTGTTCCACAGGGGCAGGCTGCCTGCTGGATTTCCACGAATATCAAGATGCCGCCCAGGGACAAGCTGCCACCTGTGCCAACTCGGGCTGCTTTGAGAGTGCCCACGGTGCTCTGCAAACTGAGATGTGGAACGTGGGGTGGTGGATTTTGTTTCCCTGGGCAGAAGCCTTTGTCAGTACCAGGAAGGCCCTTGTTCCTCAGGGGCAGGCTGCCGGCTGGATTTCCACGAATATCAAGATGCTGCCCAGGGACAAGCTGCCACTTGTGCCAACTCGCGCTGCTTTGAGGGTGCCCACGGAGCTCAGCAAACTGAGACCAGGAAGGTAGGGTTGTGGGTTTTGTTTTCCCGGGCAGAAGCCTTTGTCAGTACCAGGTAGGCCCTTGTTCCTTAGGGGCAGGCTGCCTGCAGGATTTCCACGAATATCAAGATGCTGCCCAGGGACAAGCTGCCACCTGTGCCAACTCGTCCTGCTTTGAGAGTGCCCATGGAGCTCTGCAAACTGAGACCATGAACCTTGGGTGCTGAGTTTTGTTTCTCCGGGCAGAAGCATTTGAAGTGCCAGGTACGCCCTCGGTCCTTAAGGGCAGGCAGCCTGCTGGATTTCCACGAATATCAAGATGCTGCCCAGGGACAAGCTGCCACCTGTGCCAACTCGCGCTGCTTTGAGAGTGCCCATGGTGCTCTGCAAACTGAGACCAGAAACGTGGTGTTCTGAGTTTTGTTTTCCCGGGCAGAAGCCTTTGTCAGTACCAGGTTGGCCCTTGGCCCTTGGGGGCCAGCTGCCTGCAGGATTTCCACGAATATCAAAATGCTGCCCAGGGACAAGCTGCCACTTGTGCCAACTTGGGCTGCTTTGAGAGTGCCCACGGAGCTCTTCAAACTGAGCCAAAGTATGTGGGGTTTCGGGTTTTGTTTTCCCGGGCAGAAGCCTTTGTCAGTACGAAGTAGGCCCTCAGCCCTTAGAGGCAGTCTGCCTGCTGGATTTCCACGAATATCAAGATGCCACCCAGGGACAAGCTGCCACCTGTGCCAACTCGGGCTGCTTTGAGGGTGCCCACGGAGCTCTAAAAACTGAGACAGGGTACATGGGGTTATGGGTTATGTTTCCCCGGGCAGAAGCCATTGTAAGTACCAGGTAGGCCCTCGGCCCTTAGGGGCAGGCTGGCAGCAAGACTTCCACGAATATCAAGATGCCGCCCAGGGACAAGCTGCCACCTGTGCCAACTCGGGCTGCTTTGAGAGTGCCCACGGAGCTCTTCAAACTGAGCCAAAGTATGTGGGGTTTCGGGTTTTTTTTTCCCGGGCAGAACCCTTTGTCAGTACCAAGTAGGACCTCGGCCCTTAGAGGCAGTCTGCCTGCTGGATTTCCACGCATATCAAGATGCAGCCCAGGAACAAGCTGCCACCTGTGCCAACTTGGGCTGCTTTGAGAGTACCCATGGTGCTCTACAAACAGAAACCAGGAGCGTGGGATGGTGAGTTTTTTTTTTTCCTCGGCAGAAGCCTTTGTCAGTACCAGGTAGGCCCTCGGCCCTTCATGGCTGGCTGCCTGCTGGATTTCCACGAATATCAAGATGCCGCCCAGGGATATTCTGCCACCTGTGCCAACTCGGGCTGCTTTGAGAGTGCCCATGGAGCTCTGCAAACTGAGACCGGGACCGTGGGGTTCTGAGTTTTGTTTTCCCGGCAGAAGCCTTTGTCAGTACCAGGTAGGCCTTCGGCCCTATGGGTCCGGTTGCAGGCTGGATTTCCCCGAATAACAAGATGCCGCCCAGGGACAAGCTGCCACCTGTGCCAACTCGGGCTGCTTTGAGAGTGCCCACGGAGTTCTTCAAACTGAGACCAGGAACGTGGGTTTGTCGGTGTTGTTTTCCCGGGCAGAAACATTTGCAGGACCAGGTAGGCCCTCGGCCCTTTGGGGGAGGCTGGCACCAGGATTTCCACGAAAATCAAGTTTCCGCCCAGGGACAAGCTGCCACCTTTGCCAACTCACGCTGCTTTGAGAGTGCCCACGGAGCTCTGCAAACTGTGACCAGGACCATGGGGTGCTGAGTTTTGTTTTCCCGGGCAGAAGTATTTGTCAGTACTAGGTAGGCCCATGGTCTTTCAGGGCCGTCAGCCTGCTGAATTTCCACGAATATCAGGATGCTGCCCACGGAGGAGCTGCCACCTGTGCCAACTCGGGCTGCTTTGAGAGTGCCCATGGTGCTCTGCAAACTGAGACCAGAAACGTGGGGTGCTGAGTTTTGTTTTCCAGGGCAGAAGCCTTTGTCAGTACCAGGAGGGTCCTTGTTCCTTATGGGCAGTCTGCCTGCTGGATTTCCACGAATATCAAGATGCTGCCCAGGGACAAGCTGCCACCTGTGCCAACTCGGGCTGCTTTGAGAGTGCCCATGGAGCTCTGCAAACTGGGACCAGGAAAGTGGTGTTCTGAGTATTGTTTTCCCGGTCAGAAGCCTTTGTCAGTGTCAGGTCGGCCCTTGTTCCACAGGGGCAGGCTGCCTGCTGGATTTCCACGAATATCAAGATGCCGCCCAGGGACAAGCTGCCACCTGTGCCAACTCGGGCTGCTTTGAGAGTGCCCACGGTGCTCTGCAAACTGAGATGTGGAACGTGGGGTGGTGGATTTTGTTTCCCTGGGCAGAAGCCTTTGTCAGTACCAGGAAGGCCCTTGTTCCTCAGGGGCAGGCTGCCGGCTGGATTTCCACGAATATCAAGATGCTGCCCAGGGACAAGCTGCCACTTGTGCCAACTCGCGCTGCTTTGAGGGTGCCCACGGAGCTCAGCAAACTGAGACCAGGAAGGTAGGGTTGTGGGTTTTGTTTTCCCGGGCAGAAGCCTTTGTCAGTACCAGGTAGGCCCTTGTTCCTTAGGGGCAGGCTGCCTGCAGGATTTCCACGAATATCAAGATGCTGCCCAGGGACAAGCTGCCACCTGTGCCAACTCGTCCTGCTTTGAGAGTGCCCATGGAGCTCTGCAAACTGAGACCATGAACCTTGGGTGCTGAGTTTTGTTTCTCCGGGCAGAAGCATTTGAAGTGCCAGGTACGCCCTCGGTCCTTAAGGGCAGGCAGCCTGTGCCAACTCGCGCTGCTTTGAGAGTGCCCATGGTGCTCTGCAAACTGAGACCAGAAACGTGGTGTTCTGAGTTTTGTTTTCCCGGGCAGAAGCCTTTGTCAGTACCAGGTTGGCCCTTGGCCCTTGGGGGCCAGCTGCCTGCAGGATTTCCACGAATATCAAAATGCTGCCCAGGGACAAGCTGCCACTTGTGCCAACTTGGGCTGCTTTGAGAGTGCCCACGGAGCTCTTCAAACTGAGCCAAAGTATGTGGGGTTTCGGGTTTTGTTTTCCCGGGCAGAAGCCTTTGTCAGTACGAAGTAGGCCCTCAGCCCTTAGAGGCAGTCTGCCTGCTGGATTTCCACGAATATCAAGATGCCACCCAGGGACAAGCTGCCACCTGTGCCAACTCGGGCTGCTTTGAGGGTGCCCACGGAGCTCTAAAAACTGAGACAGGGTACATGGGGTTATGGGTTATGTTTCCCCGGGCAGAAGCCATTGTAAGTACCAGGTAGGCCCTCGGCCCTTAGGGGCAGGCTGGCAGCAAGACTTCCACGAATATCAAGATGCCGCCCAGGGACAAGCTGCCACCTGTGCCAACTCACGCTGCTTTGAGAGTGCCCACGGAGCTCTTCAAACTGAGCCAAAGTATGTGGGGTTTCGGGTTTTTTTTTCCCGGGCAGAACCCTTTGTCAGTACCAAGTAGGACCTCGGCCCTTAGAGGCAGTCTGCCTGCTGGATTTCCACGCATATCTAGATGCAGCCCAGGAACAAGCTGCCACCTGTGCCAACTTGGGCTGCTTTGAGAGTACCCATGGTGCTCTACAAACAGAAACCAGGAGCGTGGGATGGTGAGTTTTTTTTTTTTCCTCGGCAGAAGCCTTTGTCAGTACCAGGTAGGCCCTCGGCCCTTCATGGCTGGCTGCCTGCTGGATTTCCACGAATATCAAGATGCCGCCCAGGGATATTCTGCCACCTGTGCCAACTCGGGCTGCTTTGAGAGTGCCCATGGAGCTCTGCAAACTGAGACCGGGACCGTGGGGTTCTGAGTTTTGTTTTCCCGGCAGAAGCCTTTGTCAGTACCAGGTAGGCCTTCGGCCCTATGGGTCCGGTTGCAGGCTGGATTTCCCCGAATAACAAGATGCCGCCCAGGGACAAGCTGCCACCTGTGCCAACTCGGGCTGCTTTGAGAGTGCCCACGGAGTTCTTCAAACTGAGACCAGGAACGTGGGTTTGTCGGTGTTGTTTTCCCGGGCAGAAACATTTGCAGGACCAGGTAGGCCCTCGGCCCTTTGGGGGGAGGCTGGCACCAGGATTTCCACGAAAATCAAGTTTCCGCCCAGGGACAAGCTGCCACCTTTGCCAACTCACGCTGCTTTGAGAGTGCCCACGGAGCTCTGCAAACTGTGACCAGGACCATGGGGTGCTGAGTTTTGTTTTCCCGGGCAGAAGTATTTGTCAGTACTAGGTAGGCCCATGGTCTTTCAGGGCCGTCAGCCTGCTGAATTTCCACGAATATCAGGATGCTGCCCACGGAGGAGCTGCCACCTGTGCCAACTCGGGCTGCTTTGAGAGTGCCCATGGTGCTCTGCAAACTGAGACCAGAAACGTGGGGTGCTGGGTTTTGTTTTCCAGGGCAGAAGCCTTTGTCAGTACCAGGAGGGTCCTTGTTCCTTATGGGCAGTCTGCCTGCTGGATTTCCACGAATATCAAGATGCTGCCCAGGGACAAGCTGCCACCTGTGCCAACTCGGGCTGCTTTGAGAGTGCCCATGGAGCTCTGCAAACTGGGACCAGGAAAGTGGTGTTCTGAGTATTGTTTTCCCGGTCAGAAGCCTTTGTCAGTGTCAGGTCGGCCCTTGTTCCACAGGGGCAGGCTGCCTGCTGGATTTCCACGAATATCAAGATGCCGCCCAGGGACAAGCTGCCACCTGTGCCAACTCGGGCTGCTTTGAGAGTGCCCACGGTGCTCTGCAAACTGAGATGTGGAACGTGGGGTGGTGGATTTTGTTTCCCTGGGCAGAAGCCTTTGTCAGTACCAGGAAGGCCCTTGTTCCTCAGGGGCAGGCTGCCGGCTGGATTTCCACGAATATCAAGATGCTGCCCAGGGACAAGCTGCCACTTGTGCCAACTCGCGCTGCTTTGAGGGTGCCCACGGAGCTCAGCAAACTGAGACCAGGAAGGTAGGGTTGTGGTTTTGTTTTCCCGGGCAGAAGCCTTTGTCAGTACCAGGTAGGCCCTTGTTCCTTAGGGGCAGGCTGCCTGCAGGATTTCCACGAATATCAAGATGCTGCCCAGGGACAAGCTGCCACCTGTGCCAACTCGTCCTGCTTTGAGAGTGCCCATGGAGCTCTGCAAACTGAGACCATGAACCTTGGGTGCTGAGTTTTGTTTCTCCGGGCAGAAGCATTTGAAGTGCCAGGTACGCCCTCGGTCCTTAAGGGCAGGCAGCCTGCTGGATTTCCACGAATATCAAGATGCTGCCCAGGGACAAGCTGCCACCTGTGCCAACTCGCGCTGCTTTGAGAGTGCCCCATGGTGCTCTGCAAACTGAGACCAGAAACGTGGTGTTCTGAGTTTTGTTTTCCCGGGCAGAAGCCTTTGTCAGTACCAGGTTGGCCCTTGGCCCTTGGGGGCCAGCTGCCTGCAGGATTTCCACGAATATCAAAATGCTGCCCAGGGACAAGCTGCCACTTGTGCCAACTTGGGCTGCTTTGAGAGTGCCCACGGAGCTCTTCAAACTGAGCCAAAGTATGTGGGGTTTCGGGTTTTGTTTTCCCGGGCAGAAGCCTTTGTCAGTACGAAGTAGGCCCTCAGCCCTTAGAGGCAGTCTGCCTGCTGGATTTCCACGAATATCAAGATGCCACCCAGGGACAAGCTGCCACCTGTGCCAACTCGGGCTGCTTTGAGGGTGCCCACGGAGCTCTAAAAACTGAGACAGGGTACATGGGGTTATGGGTTATGTTTCCCCGGGCAGAAGCCATTGTAAGTACCAGGTAGGCCCTCGGCCCTTAGGGGCAGGCTGGCAGCAAGACTTCCACGAATATCAAGATGCCGCCCAGGGACAAGCTGCCACCTGTGCCAACTCACGCTGCTTTGAGAGTGCCCACGGAGCTCTTCAAACTGAGCCAAAGTATGTGGGGTTTCGGGTTTTTTTTTCCCGGGCAGAACCCTTTGTCAGTACCAAGTAGGACCTCGGCCCTTAGAGGCAGTCTGCCTGCTGGATTTCCACGCATATCAAGATGCAGCCCAGGAACAAGCTGCCACCTGTGCCAACTTGGGCTGCTTTGAGAGTACCCATGGTGCTCTACAAACAGAAACCAGGAGCGTGGGATGGTGAGTTTTTTTTTTTTCCTCGGCAGAAGCCTTTGTCAGTACCAGGTAGGCCTTCGGCCCTTCATGGCTGGCTGCCTGCTGGATTTCCACGAATATCAAGATGCCGCCCAGGGATATTCTGCCACCTGTGCCAACTCGGGCTGCTTTGAGAGTGCCCATGGAGCTCTGCAAACTGAGACCGGGACCGTGGGGTTCTGAGTTTTGTTTTCCCGGCAGAAGCCTTTGTCAGTACCAGGTAGGCCTTCGGCCCTATGGGTCCGGTTGCAGGCTGGATTTCCCCGAATAACAAGATGCCGCCCAGGGACAAGCTGCCACCTGTGCCAACTCGGGCTGCTTTGAGAGTGCCCACGGAGTTCTTCAAACTGAGACCAGGAACGTGGGTTTGTCGGTGTTGTTTTCCCGGGCAGAAACATTTGCAGGACCAGGTAGGCCCTCGGCCCTTTGGGGGAGGCTGGCACCAGGATTTCCACGAAAATCAAGTTTCCGCCCAGGGACAAGCTGCCACCTTTGCCAACTCACGCTGCTTTGAGAGTGCCCACGGAGCTCTGCAAACTGTGACCAGGGACCATGGGGTGCTGAGTTTTGTTTTCCCGGGCAGAAGTATTTGTCAGTACTAGGTAGGCCCACGGTCTTTCAGGGCCGTCAGCCTGCTGAATTTCCACGAATATCAGGATGCTGCCCACGGAGGAGCTGCCACCTGTGCCAACTCGGGCTGCTTTGAGAGTGCCCATGGTGCTCTGCAAACTGAGACCAGAAACGTGGGGTGCTGGGTTTTGTTTTCCAGGGCAGAAGCCTTTGTCAGTACCAGGAGGGTCCTTGTTCCTTATGGGCAGTCTGCCTGCTGGATTTCCACGAATATCAAGATGCTGCCCAGGGACAAGCTGCCACCTGTGCCAACTCGGGCTGCTTTGAGAGTGCCCATGGAGCTCTGCAAACTGGGACCAGGAAAGTGGTGTTCTGAGTATTGTTTTCCCGGTCAGAAGCCTTTGTCAGTGTCAGGTCGGCCCTTGTTCCACAGGGGCAGGCTGCCTGCAGGATTTCCACGAATATCAAGATGCCGCCCAGGGACAAGCTGCCACCTGTGCCAACTCGGGCTGCTTTGAGAGTGCCCACGGTGCTCTGCAAACTGAGATGTGGAACGTGGGGTGGTGGATTTTGTTTCCCTGGGCAGAAGCCTTTGTCAGTACCAGGAAGGCCCTTGTTCCTCAGGGGCAGGCTGCCGGCTGGATTTCCACGAATATCAAGATGCTGCCCAGGGACAAGCTGCCACTTGTGCCAACTCGCGCTGCTTTGAGGGTGCCCACGGAGCTCAGCAAACTGAGACCAGGAAGGTAGGGTTGTGGGTTTTGTTTTCCCGGGCAGAAGCCTTTGTCAGTACCAGGTAGGCCCTTGTTCCTCAGGGGCAGGCTGCCTGCAGGATTTCCACGAATATCAAGATGCTGCCCAGGGACAAGCTGCCACCTGTGCCAACTCGTGCTGCTTTGAGAGTGCCCATGGAGCTCTGCAAACTGAGACCATGAACCTTGGGTGCTGAGTTTTGTTTCTCCGGGCAGAAGCATTTGAAGTGCCAGGTACGCCCTCGGTCCTTAAGGGCAGGCAGCCTGCTGGATTTCCACGAATATCAAGATGCTGCCCAGGGACAAGCTGCCACCTGTGCCAACTCGGGCTGCTTTGAGAGTGCCCATGGTGCTCTGCAAACTGAGACCAGAAACGTGGTGTTCTGAGTTTTGTTTTCCCGGGGCAGAAGCCTTTGTCAGTACCAGGTCGGCCCTTGGCCCTTGGGGGCCAGCTGCCTGCAGGATTTCCACGAATATCAAAATGCTGCCCAGGGACAAGCTGCCACTTGTGCCAACTTGGGCTGCTTTGAGAGTGCCCACGGAGCTCTTCAAACTGAGCCAAAGTATGTGGGGTTCGGGTTTTGTTTTCCCGGGCAGAAGCCTTTGTCAGTACGAAGTAGGCCCTCAGCCCTTAGAGGCAGTCTGCCTGCTGGATTTCCACGAATATCAAGATGCCACCC